>NC_056672.1:83807500-83902500 GCF_018350195.1 Panthera tigris | reverse complement strand
TCTAGCACACAATCATTTCAAACACAACTTTTCATGTTAGTATAATTTGTTCAAAAATGGTAATAAATACATCCATGAAGCCAGAGAAATCATTGCACAATCTATTGTAACTTGTTCTTACCAGTACTGACAGTTAATCCTAAACCTAAGATTCAATGTAAAAGAAAAATAAAATAGTCCAATATTACTTGGTTTAATTAAAGATATTCATTATACACATACCTTTTAATGGACAGACGCTCCCAATCAACATTATAAATAATCTGGGCCAACTGCAGAGTAATGTCTGTGAACAATTATCACAAAACTAAAACATGGATAGCTGTCAGTTGGTGGCAGAGTTCTTGCTTTCATAATAAATATAAAATCAATTTCCTGTTCTAGTTCCTATTCCAAGTTGAAAATGATATATCTGACTATGAATTCCAACTACCTTCATCCTTAGTGTTGTTTTTTTTTTTTTGAAAGAAGTTGGGAGGGGGGGGGAGAAACTTATGACACCACCTAAGTCAATTCTTCTTCATTTGAGGACACTAATATAGTACAGGTTTCTACAGAACATCACATACAAGCTTTCCATTTCACTTATATACATATTTTTAAATGTAGTGATTCCCCCCCCCCCCATCAAATGCCAGTCAAGTTATTTCAGGAGTCCCTCTCAATAATTTCTCTATAAATTCCTACATGCAAGGCTTTGTATGTGTGAAAGCCTGTAGAAACCTTTTATTTAAAAAAAAATAATACTAATATGCAATTTCAAAAGCTTTTTGTTCCCATTTCAATCAAAAATAACTTCCTATGCTTTAAATGAAATTTTGCAAGTAATCATAGACTAATGAGGATTCATTGATTTAACTAGTTCAGGGAGTGTGAGAAGGGAATGAGAATTTAAAGGAAGCAAGTTATTTCATTTAGAAGAGCAGCGAATATGTAGGTACACTAAGTCCTCTTCACTGAGAAATGTAATCAGGACTTTTGTCTCAGGAGAGACTCTCATTGCCCTCTCTGTGTGCACATTCCTAACTCCCATTAACATTAACAGGCACCACACATGCACACCGAGGAGATGCCAGCCTTGGTAGTGAGTATGCACGGCAGCTGTGGTGACTAAATAATCCATATGGCTCTAAAGAGAAGTTATGGTTTACTGGGTCTAGAGTCAGAGCCACAGTGGTGGAATTCAGACACCAGAACCAAACCTCAATATAAATGTTTTATCCAAACTCTGTCCTATCTAACCACACCCTGGTAGCAGGGCAGAGTTTTGCAATTCTACTTCTAGCAATGGTTTATAACAGGTAAAAAAGTTCCATGTTGGAGGAAATCTTAAATTTTTCATAGGCCCAGAGAAGTTCTGTCTTTCTTGCAATCCACCATGCCAATCACAGTATTCATTCATGTGATCTCCCAACAAAATACACAAAATCACATAGTGGCTTTACAGACAGAAATATCGGAGGCCTGCCTTAAATCACCAAAGTCAGCAAAATCAGAATCAAGGACAAAACTCAACCCCCAACATGAAAATCAAATAATGTGGTGATCTTACACAACAGATATATGCTGACATGTAAATGCTACAGGTGTGTGAAGTGCAGAGCATAACCACTTATGCTAACTGTTTCAGCTTTTAGGTATCGAAGCCATAGTCTTAATGCTCATTTAATATAGTTTCCCGAAGCCCAAGTCAACTATTTATTCTTTCTTTCCCTCATAAAGGCAAGATTCTTGTGAAGTTCAGTTTAGTGAAGACTGCTGCACTAGCGCGCACACACGTTTACACTCTGAAAAGAAGTGATAACAGTTACTAGCCATGTTGCTGAAATTAGGCTTTAGAAAAAAGACTAGATGACACAAAATTCTTAGTATACTTTCATATAGAGAGAGTACAATAAACACTTCTTTGTATCTCCAATTAGGTCAATTAATATTCAGAAAAATTCTGTAACACCACGTTTCAATAATCATAAGAGGGGAGAAAATACACTGATGTTCTAGAAGCTTCTCTAGACCTTTCAATCAATTTTATTTATATGCAAAACCAAGAGAAACTAAAAAAAAAAAAAAAAAAAAAACCCCAACCCCCCCCCCCCCAAAAAAAAAAAACAAAGCTCCTCCTGATGCTAAAGCTCTCAATTTACTGACAGGCAAATGGCTTCATGCTGCCACTTAATCTCATTTCTTGCATAATGCCCTCTAATTAGCATATCAAAGTGAATTAATACTTCTAGGGCATTAGCAATGGGGAAATCTGCTCCAGGCTCACAATAGCAGTTAAGAGAGAGCCAAGAAATCCTCAAAAACACCACAAACCACTTTGCATTGCAAAACTGTTCAATTTATTTATCCTCTCTCTCTAAACACTTTTACCGCACACTGTTTTACTACTGTTCACCAAACAAAATGATAATTGCCAAAGTTACCAGCATCTGTAATGCCTGTTTAGAATCTTAATTTAGATTATGTTGCAGATAATTTCTATATGCAACCATTTGTTCTATTATAAATGTTAATATAGAGACAGTGGAAATGTTGACATTCTCAATTAGTTAATTTGAATTTGAAATAAAATTTTATGGGATTTTAAAATTTATGAATTTTTTTAATGTAAAAAGCCACCTGCTGGACTCTGATGCCTAAGAAATGTGCTTTGAAAACTGATGTATCACATAAAACAAAACAAACACACAAAAAAAATCATTTTGCCATAACATATGTTGAGTCTCCCAAATAATGGTTTAAACATCATGAGGAATCATCAGGCTTAAAAGGCTTACAATGTATACCAAGTCCTCATTAATATGATCACACAAAAAGGGTTAGTGTTCAAAATAGCGTAACGTTTTTAAAGCAAACTGAAGAAAAAAAAGAAGTACAAAACTTTTAACAATAATTTTTATCCATACTTAATTTTAATTGTTTTCAGTCCTAATCAGCTACTATCATATAGTCAGTCCAAAAAAAAAAAAAAAAATACTATACCAATTCAACTTAAAACGTTCTTTCACACCAATTTTTTGCTAGACATACACTCAAATTTAGTACCAAAGCAAACTACTGTTACCGTCAAAACTACAAACATATTATACTTATGGACTACGTCTACAAAAAAATAAAGAAGAGATTCTGGTTACTATTCTACCTACAACAGCAATAATTAGAATTAAGTTTGAAGATTATTGAAATTTGTTTTCTAACATGTTCTGTGTCTGATGGCACAAAAACGATAGTTTATTTTTTCAGTGACCTGTTCAAGCATTACTTATTCATTTATGTGCTAAGTATAACAACACTATCACCTAGCTGCGATAGCAATTTGTTTAATTAGTTTCTATAACTTTGTAAAAAAAATCTGAGAGCCAGGTCTGGAAAACTTCGGCCAACTTACACTACACAGTGATGTAAATTATTTACTCTCTTCATAGTTAAAGACTCAAATGGCCTATGAAGTAGGGCAATGCTTGAAAAGGTCAACATGGAAAGGGTGGTGTGCAAGCTTTGTTAGTCAGTTACTACCTAAATCATGCTGATCACACTGATAAATGGCTAAAACACAAGCCTGCTGAGAAAACAAATAAAACATTATTCTCACAGTGTCAATATTGAAATAATAAATACCTAAAGATGTCCACATGTACATGAATAGAGGAAAAAGAGTCTAAAATCTTTATTTAACTTGATGTGTTTGTGCTGACATTTTAAGTATTTATTCCGAATAGATACCTCAATGGTATGAGTATAAAATAAAGTGGTGACTGATTTAGGGTGTGGTTCATGAAATGTGGTTTCAATTCTTTATAACCATACTTCATATAACAGAACTTCATCCTGTACAATGCCACCATAAAGTATCAAAATATAAATAATCTAAATGAAATGTTAAACTTAAATCTGTCTTGTAAATAGCCTTTTACAAAATTTATAAATTGAAATCTAAAAATACAAATGAAATTAATTAAAAGGGAAAGAATCACAGCATGAAAGATGTACACAGTTACATTTTATGAGAGCCGATGAAACAATATGCTCTTTGGGGAAAATCAGGGCTTCCTTTGCCACCGTATTAATACACTTCTGATTAGGAATAAAATTATGTAAATTAATAAAGTAACACAGTAAAGTCCCAAGTAAAAGACCAAAACTACACAAATCTGTAATAAAATCAACTCTACTAAAACTAAGGCATGAAAGAATTACTTGTACAGATCAAGTTAGTATTGACAAGAAGGTTCAATATATTTTTATAGGGAAGAAGAAAAAAGAGTTGGAAGATATTCCCATATTTTGAAGATAATACAATACTTGATCATGAAGTTCTAAACCAGTATGGTAGTTGGATTTTTTTTCTAGGTTTTCTACGAATATATTGCATGTGTTCTCTTAAAAGGAAGAGAGAGGAAAAGTAAGTTAGAAAACCAACAGTTTTTACATCTTCCCTCAATACCTCCTTAAAAGCTATGGTGAGTTATACATACAAATCTATAAAAATAGATAAAATTCAATAAAAATATTCTTAAATTACTTTAAGGAAAGATTGGTGATAAAGTGATAATTAATGACATTTCTAAGATATACTGATTTTACATTTTTTTCCTGTTTAGTCATTTAATATTTCCAATGTAAACAAGACATAACGTGTCAAAAATTGATATGAAATTTAAAATGTTAACAGTCCATTAAAATTGGCTTCCAAATAATCCTAAAAGGGTGGGAGTTACAGAGAAAACAAGATTGGCCAAGTGTTGCTAACTGCTGAAAGTGGGCGATTAGTTCATGGGGGTTCGAGTTTCTCTTCTCTCTACATGTTTTTTATGTTTCCACTTGTCCATAATAAAAAGTTTTTTACAACTGGAAAATAAGTTCATTAAAATACAAGAATGAATCATGTATGGAACAGTGCATTTGCTTTTAAAAGTCTGGAACAAATAATGATAATTATATTGGAAATACTGCAAAAGTAACTTAAAAGAACATATGCAATATATACAATAACATTTATTCTCATATATAACAGTTTTCGCCTTTCCTATTAAATTTTCACTTCATGGAATATTTGGTTTTTATACATTGGGAATTAAAGAATTACAGGGCACTGTGCAATGAAAAATGAACACATTTTATACTGAATCATTAAAAAAAAAGAAAACAGAAAAAAGAAGATTCCAATAAGTCTCGAAGCCTGTAGGGTCAGAATTAAATGGAGAGGTATTCACTGAGTTCACTGCTCTGTCCTTGAAACCTAGCCACACTGATAACACTAAAGATAAAAGGTTTAATCACATATATATCATATCCTAAAGGCATATAAAAACTCACATAACAAGCTACATTCTTAAATCCAGTTTTGATACCTAAAATTCTTATGACTCCTTCTGGGGGAGGAGGGTCCTTCAAAAGTAAAGCATTTTTAATAGTCATTTTCTTCTTCTCCTTAAACATAAAAAATACTTCAACCAGCCCAACCAGCCAAGCAGGCCTTTCTCTTCCCCTGCGGACACCTCCTGCAGTAGAGAAGTTCATTAAGTTTTATGATCTTCCCAAGTCAGTCCTGCTTATAAGCCTCACAAAGGCCACAAATCTGGCAAACCATCATGTATGCCATTAGACATTACTAGTAAATGAACGCTATTTAGGGTTTGTGGTGGCAATAAATCAGAGTTTGGTTGGCAGCTATCAACATAGAATATTTTAACCTACCATTTAGAAAGGAAAAGGTTGTGTTGTTTTTTTTTTTTTTTTTGGTACAATTTTTTTTTCACAGTATGCTTCAGTTATATACTAAAATGTTGCATTTTCATTAAAATTTCTTAAAAATACATTTCTTTCTCAAAAAGAACCATTTTGTTCATTTGAACTCTCATAATTAAAGGTTTGGGAAAGAAGGCAGATTTGTGAGGATGGAGTATTTTCACAAAGAAAAGTACTTCAATAATCAAGATTAAGGTGGCCAAAAAGATGTGAGGGAATGCACCAAAAGAAGTATGTAGACGAGGAGACCTCAGAGCATCAGGAATATTTAAGAAGAGATAGATGGTAAAACATGGCTAAAAAGTAATTAAGAGGAAAATCTTAACATACATATATAACTATCTCGCTAGTTGCGTAGTTTAAAATAGACAAATATGTTGATTTTAAAGTCTATGACTTTTCAGTTGCTTTCAAAATGCATAAATATCACAATTCAACTAGTGATGACGTTTCTACCCCAAAATAATTGTATGATGAATTTTACAAAAGAATACATTTTCGAGAAAAAGCAAGCATCTCATAGTAAAAGTATACTTTCCCTACCTCTGAACAAGAAAATAATATAATTGTGGTAGATTACCCATTTATCTGTCAGAAAGGAAAAATACCTTTTCTTATGTGGTAGGAGAGAAAAAAGATGTTTCCAACTAAATCCCTCATGTGCATCAGAACTGGCTGTGTTCACTGCCTGATCAGAAACCTCAAAACCTACTGGCAGATCTATAAATACATGGAATTTTTTTCAAAGAAATGATTTTGTCTTATTTTAGGAGAAGCACAACTGAAATGACATTATCCACCGAAGTGACAGTTCCCCCCCACCTCCCCACCAGACAACCACCCCCTACCCCTCCATTATGCAGAATAGAGTCATCACATAATGTTCCGGTTTCTGTTACAAATGACTAGGTAAACTTTCTCCAGATTACACAGAATTAATCTCTGGATACTATGTCATTAGATTAAATAAAATAATCTACAGAAAAAACATTATGCAATACACATATATTCTATAATGCTTATTTTATAAGTTCATGATGTTTCCAAAGCCTATCTGTGGGAACAGATGTGGGGAGGAAGGGGGGAGGCCTGAAATTTGCTGCCCTGCTTTCTTTGCTTTGGTAACACTAATGTCTACACAGATGTTTTATTTCAAATCAAGGATACTGGGTCCAGCGTCCCTGTCTCCTTCTAAGACTACTTTTGGAGGGTGAGGTGGAGCTATGGGTAGTAAGGGAGAAAGGAGAGGAGAGAAAGAGCTTCACCCCCATCAATCATTCGGTACTTAAATCCCAGCCCTCTCGAGCTTAGAGAGGCAGGCAGGAAGATGCCTCTGCCCAGACAGCCGCCTTTACTCTTTGTTGGCTGCTGGCTTTTTACAAAAGAGATAACGTGCAAACTTGAATATGCCGGCCAAAGCATAAAAAGAGGATCTAATTTACAAGTTATCACTGAAAGCCTCAGAAACAATTTTCAAAAGACAAAAATTTCCTTTGTCAGCTACCTCTTGCTTCTCAAATAGCAAGAGCACCACCAAAGCTCTCTCTGCCAGTAATCCCAGACTCTGAAAAGACTTGTTTCTTTTTCGTAACTCACCTTTGACATGAGGCTGACTATACTTTCCTTTCAGAATGGTGTAACTAAGTCTTGTGCAAATAAGCAACTAGAGGACTTATGCCTCCTAATTGAATTCTGCCTGCTGCTAAATGTCTAAACAAGAAAAGCAGTTTGCTGGGTTTGGTTCTCAAGCTGGCTAGGCCAAAACTTTAAAAAGGCAAAAAAAAAAAAAAAAAAAAAAAAAAAAGATAAATACATACATACATACATACATACGTACACACAAATAACGAGAAGGGGGTGATGGGGGAAGAATATCAATCCCCTCTCCCTAGTAATATAATGCCCTGTGAGTTGAATCAATCTTAATATTCACAACATAGTCAATACCCCAGTGCTTAGCTGTCAGCAGAAACTGAAGTGGAGCCCTGATAGCAAGAAAATCCTTGGACATTAAGCAACATAATTTACTGAGAATTGTACACTTTCAGGCTTCTAAACTAAAAATCTTCAAGATTTAATGTTTGGTGTCTTATTTTATAGTCAGATAAAAATTATCTACCATTTTAAATCACATTGCTTGCTAAAAGATGGCTAAAAATCAACACATAGTAAAAGTTAGGAATTTAAAATGCCTGTGGTTTTCAAAATGTAAAATATACCTTAAAAGGTATCACTCAACATTTACAAACCATGAATGACTATGTGAATGAAAAGCAGGAAAACTATCTTTAAGGATCTCAATATTTTCTGTTACTTATGGTCTTAGCATATATTTTAAAAGGTGCCAAAAACCCATCATCTTCTCTTGATTACTTTTAGAATCAGAATAGCATTGCAGAGTGAAAAATCTGTTTAAAAGGAGGGCAACTCTCCTACCAACAAACCAGTATATTTTGTGCGCTATTATTTGTACACTCGATTTAAACACAATGACATTTAATCTTTTAAACAGCATCATTTGGATATTGCTATATCCTGAACTTTTCACTTTCTCTTCTTTGCCTGAAGTTAAAAAACAGCAACTTTATAATACCATATAGCCAACACAAACACACACACACACACACACACACCCCAACAGTAAAGCTTGTTTAATGCACTTATTTGCCATATACAGGGCAGATAATGCCAAATTGGAACTAAAACATCTAGATTAAATTTCCAATTCCATTTGAGTCACTACTACCACCTCAAGACTAAAATACCCTTAATTTTAAAAAGTCTAACAAGAAAATTAAATTGAAGTGAATTGCCAGAAATTTGTTTAACGTGTTCTTGTAGTTTTTATTTCAGCACTTCTGCAAAACCTGTCTTCTCCTGCATTCCCTGCCTTGGACACTTCAAAAATTGTTTAATCTGCAACTGTGAACCTTTTTCTACTTTACAAAATATATTAAACATATTTACAGTGTAATGACTTCAAGCATAAAATTTAATGAAAGTACTAGTAGATGTAATACATTGAACATGTCTAAACACATCATTACCCTTTCTGGGTCCTTAAAAGTAGCCTTCCCAACTAAAACACTAATTCAAACATCCTACTGGAGTCCGTTCAATTGAGTCTATTCTTCTATTTGTGGAGCTGAAGCTTAGGGCTGTCTAAGTAAAACAAAGTTCGGGCGATGCTTCTCCCGGGGACTCGGTCCCTGGCATCCAGTCTCCCGTTGCTCCTTTTAAAAACTGACACACAAACGAGGCGAAAGGAGCGGGAGAGGGCGGCTGGTGCTCTGGGCCCCCTCCCAGCCCGCAGCCAGGGGCGGCCGCCTGGGGACAGCGACCCAGCCCCGTCCGCATCTACACTTCATTTTATACCAGGAGCGGAATTGAGAAATCGACTCCAGATTTATTGCAGTTTTTTCTCAAGACCAGGAGGTGGGAAGCAGAGAATGATCAAAGATGGCGGTGCCCAAAAGCAGCAGCTCTCAACTGGAGAGTGGAAGGAGTAGCTCTGACCCCACCTCGGGGGTCTCCAGGCCCACTGTGGGGCGCAGCCTCTTACCTGTTTTCTCTTTGATCTCACACAGGACGCTGAAGAGCGCGGGTTTCATTCTGTGACAGTTCAGGGCATGTTTCCTAAAAAACAAATAGCAAAACACAAAGGTATTAGCATCACCTATGGAATAATATGGCGCCTTCCTTTAAGTTAGACCCAAGATTTAATTCCGGCCCTCTATTTTGGAAGGCTCCTTGGAACCACGGCAAGTCAACAGAAACTCAAGTTGACTAGTTAGCGACAGCCCGCAAGCTCCGGCGGCTAAAGCTCCAGCCCGAACGAGGCGCGACCCATCTGCCCGGCAGGCAGCAGCCTCGGCGACCGCAGGGCGCGAACCCGCGCGGGGAGCCTGGATACCCCGGCAGACGGCGGCGACCCGGGGGAGGGGACGGCGCGGCGGGGCTCCCGCGTCAGCCCTCCACAGGGGGAGCGGGCGCGGCGCGGGCGCCCGGCCGACTGCGGCCAGCGGGCGGTGACAGCTCGGCAAAGTTTGCGAGGCGGCCCTCCCTTCCCCGAGAACTTGGCCGCCCGCACCCGGACCCGCCAGGGAACCGCCCATCGCCCCGCGCCCGCCCGGCTGGGGCGGCCGCCCGCACAGCGAAGGCGTCCCGCGGCCAGTGGAGCCCTGCACCGCGACTCCCGGCCGGAGGAGAAAGTTGCACTTCCCGCAAGTGCGGCCCCGGGCCCTCTTGGGGCGGCGTGCACGGGGTCCAGGCGGGAGGTTTGAATCCGTGGGAGGGGGCCGGGCTGCCAGAGGGCCAGGCGAGGGAGGGCGAGAAAACCACAAAATCCGCGTGGCACCAAGTCCGTCCCAAGCCCCGAGAGCAACTTTGCCGACTCCCGCCCGCGTCGAGGGGTGAGGGCAAGTCCCCCCGAGGCCCGGGCTGGCGGGCGATTTGCGGAGAAAGTTCCCTGCCCGGGGCTGAGGCCCCTGCCCCGGGCGCCACCCCGGGCCGCGACTCGGCCGCGGGCCCGGCTCCCGCACACACACAAAAGATGCTTAATGAGACGACACCAACTTTGCTTGCGCCTCGTCCAAGCTCTGGTCGGTGATGGTCATGATCTGGTGGAGGATGTCGCCGATGTCCTGCTTCCTGCCGTCGCCGTCCGCCCCTTCGTGGCCGTGCGGGGGAGGCGGCAGGGCCATGCCCCCCTGCACCGAGTGGCCGGCCAGGTTCACCCCGGCCAGAGTCTGCAGCATCCTGGATTGATCGTCCATCCCGCCGCGCGCGGGCGGGAGCGGGCGGCGGCGGCGGCTGAGGCGAAGGCTGAGGCGGCGGCGGCGGCGGCGGCGGCGGCGGCGACGAGGGAGGAGAAGAAAAGAGGGGGAGGGGGAGGGGGAGGCGGCCGCGCGCTCCCCGCCCGCGCGGGGAGGGGGCGGCCCGGCCGGCGGGGCCCGCGGCTGAGGCGGTGCGGACGGGCGCCCGGCTCCGGCTTCCGCCCCCGCCGAAGCTCAGGAGAAGCGCCGGGCGGAAGCGCCGGGCTCCGCGGCGGTGGCGGAGGCGGAGGCAGCGGCGCCCGCTGCCCTCACGCGGCCGCCGCGCCGCCTCCTCGCCGCCGCGCGCCCCGCCGGGCGGCCCCGCGCAACTTGCTCCTCAGCGCCGGCCGAGTTGCCGGGACGCCCGCCGCCCCCCGCGCCAGCCTGCGCACTCCCCTCCCTCGGCCGCCGCCGCCGCCGCCGCCTCGGCCGGGCGGGATCCGAGCCCCGGCGGCCCCGGGGGAGGGAGCGGCGGCGGCAGGCGGCGGCGGAGGAGGAGGAGGCCGGCGGGCGGGCCGAGAAGAGCGAAGGGGGCGGAGGAGGAAAGTTTGGGAGCAGGCGGGCCGGCGCAGCGGGGCGCGGAGCCCGATGGAGGGCCCCGGCGGGCCGCGCGCCGGGCGGACAGCAGATTGATGGGGCGGGAGAAGTCGCCGCCGCCACTGCCGGAGCCGCGCACCCTGCCAGCAGCCGCCGCGGACCGGGCTCGAAGGCCGTTCGGCTGAGGGATTGACAGGCTGCCAGTGCCACTCACTCACTGCGGCCCCGGCGCCCGGGGGGAGGGGCGGGGGCGAGAGGGAGGGCGGGGAGCGCTCCGCACGCTCCGCCCCCGAGGGCGGCGCGCGCGCTCATTGGGCTCTGCGCCTCCCGCCGCCGCCGCTGGTGCCGCCCCCGAATTACGGCCCGCCCCTCTGGCCTCTGATCCCCAGCGCCCGAGAGCGCGGCACTGTGTCCTCACGCCTGGATGCGTCCTCCGCCCGCGGGTCTGGGCTCCCCCCACCCGGCCTGCAAACGCTGTACCCACACCCCAGCTCCTGATCCCTAGTGTTAGCAGGCATGAGTGCGAAGAGTTGTGCACGGGACACGGGGCAACTCGTTCCAAAGCCACCCATGTGCTTCCCGGCAGCTCCGCGAGCTTCACGCCTTGGACAGCGCCTGGTACACTTTCCCGCTCTTCCCGTCGGGAGGTGGTACCCTCAGGGTTCCGGCCGCCAGTCCCAGGCCAATCGCATTACGCTAGGAACCGAACGGGGCGGGACAGAGGCAAGAAAGAGCTGTCGCAATTGGAGCGTTCGAAATGTCCTGGGCAGAGGCGGGGAAGCTGCGGATGGTGGCCCCGCCCCCCCCCCCCCCTCGCGATCACCATAGTAACAGAGAGGGCGCTGCTCCGAGTTGGGCCCGCGCTCCGGCCTTGGGCTGTTCCTCAAGAGGTGACCAGGTAAGGTGGTGGCCTGTTGTCCCGCATGCTTGATGTCTGCTTTGAGCGGATCCGAATGCCATACACTCTCTTGAAAGGGGAGCAAATGAAAATATGTCAGAGGGAACTGTCTCGGGGAGGAGGGAAAGGGCCTGACATCCAGGACCAATTCAAGCCTTACAACACTTCACATACTCTGCAATTCTTGGTAATCCAGGGATTACTCCTTTGGCAGAGTTTGCTTTCAGCTGCCTCCAGATGGACCAAAGCTGCAAAAACGAGCTCTTTATTACAAAGATATGTTTACTTAAGGATAGACTAGATTTCACTCATCAACTTACCCCATCACCATGAGTCCTTTAATGGTGGGGTTCCCAGCCACAGATTTGCATATCCATAACGCCTTTGCTTCCATTGTTCTCTGTCTACAAATAGCTAAAACCGCACATTATTTAGGGATCTAGATTTCAGCCGCTTGTGGACGCTTGAGCTTTCTTGTAACCTGATTTCCCAAAAGGCTTCAACATGTTTTCTCCATTTGAGTTTCGCGGAGCTCATCGTAAATGGGTTCTTTGGTTAGGTGTTTCTGAAAAGTCTTGTTCATTCCCCAAACTCAGTAAGCTGTCTTATCTGAAACCAAAAATAGGGGTATGAGATATGAAAAATGGCTCTTACTCTGCAGGGTTTAATGTAGGACAAGCAGTTCTTTACATGCCAGATGGATTCTTGGAATGAAGCAGGCTACTCGGTTCCAGGTTCTTTCCTTCATATGTTGTGTGTACTTTTAAATACTCCCCACTGCAAAGCTAATAGCTAACCTTATAGTTAGGCAAGCTAAAATCTTTACAAACTGCACAGCTGCTGGAGAGGGAGTTCCAAATAATCCACTCTGCTTACTTACTTCCAAAGAAGCCCCCTCATGTTCATTAATATTCTCTGCTCTTCTATAGCCCATTCATATGTCAAGTTTCTGATTCTTCTTTCAAGCCCCCATTATGGGTTACTCATAGACATCATTGATTGGGCTTTCTCTTTATTCTTCACTTGTTTTTCAAAGCTGTCACCAAATCCTTATGCATTTTTTGCATAAAGGAACAAGAGCAAGCAGCCAATCTTTCGTTAATTTTCCAATGCTGAAGATGTAAAACCACAGAATTCTGTCTGAAAGATGCCTTAACTTCTAAATTCCTTCCAGTTCTAAAATTCATTGATCCTGTGACTCACTATCAGGCCACCTTCCTGCCCTTCTTCTAGGCTCATAATCTTGACTAATCAGTCATGAGGATGAAGCTAATTAGCAATGGGGATTTATGGTTATTTCTAGCCCACTCCAAACAGTGAGTTATGTAAGCAAAGCAACATATATAAAAATGTAAATAAAATTAAAGAAACACTTAAGCAAATAAAGGCAATTGGGAACTATGGGCTATGTAAACAAACTGGAACATAAAAACATAAATTAGAATTAAGAAAACAGTTAAGCAAATGCCAGCAATTAGGAATAAAACAACTTGTTAAATGTCTAGCCCCCGAAGCTATTTTATGGCACACACCTCTAAACCCATGGTCATTCAGTGATGTGGAAATTTGATATCATAATTCTGCATTAAGTGCTTGGATTAGATTGACCTTCTGCTTGGGAGACTTCTTTCTCTTTTTGTTACTGTCAGTATGGGTTGCAGTAAAAGCTACAGGGTCCTAGCAAGGATTCCCTCATAGGTTCATTGACAATCACCATTGATTTAAATTGTAAATTCTTTTAGATTAATTTCCAAGCCCCAATAAACGGTGTCAATTAATTGCACATGTTCCAAGATCTTTTGTGCCTTTGCCAGTTTCTCGTGTAGGATGTTGCCTTGTCTCCGCTCAGCAATCTGAGTCACGTGGTTTGGTGCCTTCACAGATAATAGAATAGAGAACCTCCCTAAGTACCTGAATCCATCTTTGCTCTTTCTAAGGCAGTGATTATTAAAAAGTCAAGGGAAATGTAATTTACTTTTGGTGAGTGTACATTCATGTAAAGTTAACAGTGACAAAATGGTGAAAACCAAGTAGGGGCTCTCACATACCCATCCTTCCCCATAGGTTTATATTAACATCACCATTGCCTCTGTCATCAATATAGTGATCATCACAGCAGATGCCATTATTGAGCACTCTCTCAGGGCGGGACACTATGCTCTGTGTTCCCCTTATTTCATCTTATTTCAGGCTCACAACAGCCTTATCCAGGTAAGGTTATTATTAAATAAGGAAACAGAATGAGAGAGGGTAAGGAACTTACACAATACCACAAAGCCAGTAAGTGCTGGACCTTGAATTCAAATCTTGATCTGTGTGGCTGCAAAGCCCACCCTACGAAACACTGTGGGAAAAAAAAAAAAGTCATTTAATTAAGATTACTAAGTAAAAATCACAAGGCCTTGACAGGTGAACTGTAAATCAATGAAAATAATAATCAGTACCTAATAAAAAGAGAATGAACAACTCTGTTAGAAGAATCTGGATATCTTCGCAATGGAGAAGGGAAATGAAGACCAAAGCTCAGGCAGGCCATTCTTCCTGGCCATCTAGGACCCTGCCTTTTTCCCTGCCTTTCCTGCCATGCCTGCCTTCACTGATCTTCATCCGCTCTAACCTCTCAGAACATATTGCCTGACGTATGTAATTTATTACCATACTCAATAGTCCTGTGTTGTTTGCTCTCAATTCACCTGTTAGTTTTCTCATCTAGTTCATAAATATGTTTGGGCAAAGAATTTTGAGGTGTGACTATAACATGATTGATTTGACTTAAAACAAAACAAAACTTGGACATCTAAGAAAGATTAAACTTTTCCAAATTGTTGCTTTGGAGAAACTGACTAGATATTTACTTTCCAACACATCGTTGCTCCATCTCTCTAGAAATGACTCTTTTTTCTTTTATTTTGAGGGAGAAAGGGTACAAGTGGGGGAGGGGCGGGGGCGGGGGGAGAGAATCCCAAGCAGGCTCTGCACTGTCAGCACAGATCCTGAAGTGGGGCTTGAAACCACGAACTATGAGATTGTGACCCGAGCTGAGGTCAGATGCCCAACTGACTGGGCCACCCAGGCGCCCCTAGAAACGACTCTTCAGAAGTGGTCTTTACAGTTGCTAGCAAATGTGACATGTGACAAATCATCACCTTCTGTGGATGTATTTGAGCAACCAAAGAGTCAGTGGGATAATAGTGCACCATTCTGCCATGAGGTCCTTAAAAGAGAATATTTACTGAAATACATAATTTCTGCAAAGTTTAGCAGAAAGCACCATTTCTTTGTCCTTCCATCTCTCATAGCACCTAGTATAATACAGTCTCATACACAGTAGGCACTTGGACCTGACACTGTCTGTTGCTCACCCACATTTTTCCATGCTGATAGAACTGTGATTTTATTCCAATAGCAATGTGTTCAGTCTCAGTTATGGTCTAAATCAACTATGAACATCCTGTCCCCTGTCTTCTGTGTCTGTCAAGGCACAAGGATGATGGGATGACTTTCCTGATAAAAAATAAGGGACGGACATGACTCTTCTCTCCTTCCTTGCCTCTTTCCACTTTTGAATGTGGTTCTCGTTCTGGAGCAGTGGTGGCAGCCATCTTGTCACAATGAGGTGACAACATGAGGATAAAGATCAACAGAGTTTAGTGGTTTGTCTCTGTCTTCTCCCTCCTCCGAACCCATAATCCCAGTCTAATCGTGAGAAAAGCCCTAAACAAATTTCAGCCTAGGGATATTCTATAAAATAACTGACCAGTACTCCAAACTGTCAAGGTCACCAAAAACAAAGAATATCTGATAAACCCTCATAACCAAGAGGAGTCTGAGGAGCTATGACAACTAAATGTAAAGTGGTATCCTGGATTGGATTCTGGAACAGAAGAAGGGCATTAGGTAACAACTAAGGAAATCTGAATAAGCTATAGACATAAGTTAATAATAATGTATCACTATTGGTCCATTAATTGTAACAAATGTTCCATATTAACATAAGATGTTAATAATAGGGAAACAGGGTGGGAGGTATTAGAAAACTCTGTACTACTCAATTCTCTGTAAATATTCCAAAATAAAGCATTTATTAAAAACAAAAATAAACATGGCAAGTGGGGCAGAAAGACAGGAAAAGCCTAGGTGCCTCCAGGCATTGTTGACTATCTGAACAAAACCAGTAATTGCTTACTCCCAGATTCCTAGTTATGTGAGAAAATTTAATTCCTATTTTTAAGTTCCTATTGGTCTGGGTTTTTTGCTTCTTGCAGCAAAGCTGATCTAGCACTATAATTACATAAAGAAATGATGGATGGAAGAATAGCCTAGCACAGTGCCTGGTATATAGTAGAAGCTCCTACAGGTAGAGAAATGTTATATAATAATAATAATAATTATTATTATTATTATTATTATTATTATTATAGCCTTATCTTTGTCCTGGATTCCTAGGAGGTGACTTCTAAAACCTTTGCAATTAAAAAAAAATTTTTTTTTTAATGTTTATTTTTGAGAGAGAGAGAGAGAGACAGAGTGCAAGCAGGGGAGGAGCAGAGAGAGAGACACACACAGAATCAGAAGCAGGCTCCAGGCTCTGAGCTGTCAGCACAGAGCCCAACATAGGGCTCGAACTCACCAGCCATGAGATCATGACCTGAGCCGAAGTGGGATGTTCAAGCAACTGAGCCACCCAGGCGCCCTAAACCTTTGCAATTTCTTAAGTGAGAGGAGTGTCTCTTTTTTTCATGAGCCCCTTGGATCATACCTGAGTTTATGCTAACAAAAAGACTCAGGATAGGGACTGATCACCAGAAAGACCAACCACGTAATCAGAGGGTTGGGGCTCTGAGCCACTTCATTCTCCCAGGATGACAAGGGAGTTGAAGATTGAGTTCATTCATGTGGGCAATGAACCAACCAATCATGCCTTTGTAATAAAGCCCTAATAAAAACTCGGGACACCAAAGCTCAGTGGATCTTCCTGGTTGGGGAACACACTGATATACCAGAAAAATGATGTGCTCTGACAACCCGGGGAGAGAGCACGGAAGCTCTGTGTTCAGGTCCCTCTTAGACCGTGACCTATGTGTCTCTTCATTTGACTGGTTCTGATTTATAGCCTTTATAATGAAACTGTAATCATAAGTGTAGTGCTTTTCAGAGTTCTGTGTCATTTAGTAAATTATTGAACCTTAAAGGGTCATGGGAATACCCAAGTTTGTAGCCAGTTGATTAGAAGTGCAGGTAGACTGGGGAACCTTGAACTTTGGCTGGCATCTAAGTGAAGGCAGTCTTATTGGGCTCTGTATTAATTATCTATTGCTGTGTAATAAATTACCCCAAAACTTGTTGGCTTAAAACAACAAACATTTATTATCTTAGAGTTTCTGTGTGTTAGGAATTTGGAGCAGCTTAACTGGGTGCCACTGGCTTAAGGTCTCTCAGGAGACTGCAGTGAAGGTGACAGCTGGGGCTGCAGTCACCTCAAGGCTCATCAGGGGGAGGGCCCACTTCTCAGCTCACTCATCTGGCTGTCGCCAGGCCTCAGGTGCCCAATGGCTATTGGCCAGAGATATCTGTTCCTTGACCCATGGGCCTCTCTGGAACACAGCTCACAACATAGCAGCCAGCTCTGAAAAGGGTGAGAAAGCCAGAGAGCAAGAGAGAGCAAGCAAGATGGAGGTCAGTCTTTTTGTAACATAATCTCCTCAGTGACATTCTAGCACTTTGGCTGTGTTCTCTCTTAGAAAAAAGTTATTAGGTCCAACCCACACTCCAGGGGAGAGGATTATACAGAACATGCATATCAGGAGATAAGGGTCACTGGGAGCTGTTATGGGCTGAATATTTACACACACCCCCAAATTCAGATCTTGAAGCCATAACCTTCATTGTGATAGCATTAGGAGGTATAACTTTAGGGGACTCAGTAGGTTCAGATGAGATCTTGAAGACAGAGACCCCATGATGGGATTAGTGCTCTTATGAAAGGAGGAAGAGATACCAGAACTTCCTCTCTCTGCCTTGTCAGGATATAGTGAGGATATAGGATATAGGATATTGTCAGTCATCTGCAAGGGAAGAAGGCCCTCACCAGAGCCTGACCATTGGGGCACCCTGATCTCAGACTTCCTAGGCCCCAGCACTGTGAGAAGTAGATGTCCGTTGTTTAAACCACTCAGTCTGTGGTATTTTGTTATAGCAGCCCAATGTAAGATATGCATCTTTTTTTTTTCTTTTTTTTTGGTCGAGATGCCTGTATTGATCCCAGGACCTCATACAGGCAAAGATGGACATCATCCTGAAGGTAGCCCAACACATCTTCCAAATTTAATTCTCAGTGACAAATCTAATCATGGCATGATCGTTGCCCTCTTTCTTTCACTTATATTCCATGGGATCTACCTTTGCAATGTGCTTCTTGGCCAGGCCTTCAAGGTCCTCCATAAACTATCCTAGTTCTATGTCTCCAGCCTTATTTCCCACTATTCTTTTTCATACATTCCATGTTGTAATCACCCCTATTGCCTCACACTTTCTGGCCTCGTGCCATTTGGTCCTGCTATTCCCTTCAACGGGAATGCACGCCCAAATCTTACCAATCTTCAAAAATGCTGTTCAACTTCTTTCACATACAATGTCTCTATGGATGCTCAAAATAGCTCAAAAATTTTAAGACAAGTAATATGAACCCTACTTTATAGATCAGATTCAGAAAATAACAGCTGCTTACACTTACTGAGCACTTAGTTTGTGGCAGCCCTGTACTAACGGTTTCCCATATCTCATTGAGTTAAACCTTCATGACAACACTGTGAGTTGGGCATTAACGTCCCATTCATAGTTGGAGAAACCGAGACCTAAAAATGTCACATAACTTGACCAAGTTCACATGGCGGGTTAATGAACTACAATTCAAACAAGTCGTCTCGCTCAGCATCCTGGTAAATAACCCCCAGGCTTCACTGCCTTTGGAGTGGTTATGTCACTTGTCCAAGGTCATACATTATTAAGTGACAGTGGAATTGGAACTGGAGACTTCTGACCCTTTCCACCATATATGTTGCTTCCCCGGTTTAGTGTCACCTCGAGAGTCTTTTACAAGTCCTGAAAGGAAGGAAGTGCCTCATTTTTGAGTCCCCAGTATCACTTGGGTTCTTATAAATGTTACCTTTTTTTTTTAATTGTGGTAAAATATACATAACTTATCATTTTAACCACTTTTAAGTGTCCAGCTCAGGGACATTAAGCACATTCACACTGATATGCAACCATTACCACCATTCTTCTTAAGAACTTTTTTCATCTTCCCAAACTGAAACCCTGTCCCCATTAAATACCAACTCCCCATTTCCTCCTTCCCCCAGCCCCTGGAGATCACCATGCTATTTTCTGTCTCTGTGAATTCGATAGCTCTGGATGCCTCATATAAGTGGAATCGTACAGCATTTGTCATTTTGTGTCTGGCTTATTTCACTTAGCATCATGTCATCAAGTTTCCCCCATGTTCTAGCATGTATCAGAATCCTTTTCCTTTATGAGGCTGAGTAATATTTCATCATATGTGTGTATCATATTTTGTTTATTCATTCATCCATCGATGGACATTTGGGCTGCTTCCACATTTTAGCAATTGTGAATAATGCTGCTGTGAACACAGGTATCCATGCATTTGAATTGTATCTTAAATACTCTGTTCCCTGAAGAAAAGATCTTTTGACATTCAACACCTGAACAACACTTCATATATAATTGATGCTTAGAAAATATTTTGTCCAATAAATGAATGAATAGGGTATCAAAAAATCACTATCTTGAAACAAGGAATTTGCTTGTATTTGAAATGTGCTAAAAACTTCAGAGAAGATCCAAATAGTTTCTGAAGAGTGTGCCTAGAGAGATTTTTTTTGCAACTGGCACATAAATCCAGAGTTTCATTTCTTAAAAACAAGTGGTCCCACAGTATATTTCTTTTTCTCTCTCTAGCTTCTTGTCAGCACTAGGTTCATCTCCTAGTCCTGTTTCTTTTCTAGGCCTACAATAAAACTGATTTAAAGTAAAAGTTTCTTTAAGAATTATGCTCCAATATGCTGATCTGAAAATAAATTTTCCAAAATTATTATTTTTTTTTACCCATAAGGGGGCCATCAAAGATTTCTTGGTGATATTATTTCCTAAGAACTTATACACAGGTTATAAACTTGCTTCTGTCAGGAGCGACTCAATGATACTCTTGATTATCATCCATTTTGAATTTCTAGGTCAGATTTTAATGCAGAAACAATTAAAATGGACTCATAAGGCCTTTTCTTTTATTATTATGGGTAATAACTTTGTGTTACCGGGGAAAGTACTGGTCAAGTGCATCTTTAAGATTTTATTTTTTAGAAACAAACTTGTGGATTATGTTCCCTATCATGGTCTTCCTACTATGTTACTGCTCATTAGTACAATAAGCTGGAAAGAGGAAAGGAGGTGAAACAAATAAATGATGCTTCACAAAACCATAAGATACAAGCAGAGAGGTTAGGTATTTGCTAAGATGAAATTTTATAATCCTTGGGAATTTTGGACAACTGTGATTTTTCATGGGAGTAAAAATCATGTTTTAGGTAGTTGCCCAGCATCAGATCCCACTTTCTTTTGAACTTCACACCTACCCCAATGAGTCTCCAAACCCACATTTCCTGCCCCAGGGCCCAACCCTCCTAGCCTTAGCTTATTGGACCAGGGATGAGCACTTGCCTAGAGCTAAACCAATCCACTTCTCTTCTGGGGATTTCCACTTGCACCTGGAAGACCCTGACTTGTTTGCTGGCAACTTGAACTGGGGACTTGTAACCTCCAGACCTCTGGGTCAGTCATGTTTATTCAACTGCACAGGGAGAAGTAGAGAAAGCCACTTGTAAACAGAACATTTGGGGAAAGAAGAAAGGGTGTGGCCTGGAATGGGGTGGGGGTTTGGGAGGCGGTGGGCAGGGAGCTGGACAGCTCCCAAGGTTCTGAAGGCTTTCCAATTTCTGGTTCCTATGGTGTTTGAGAGTCATTCAAGAGCCCCAGTCTTGACTGGGCCACTACAACCAGCAGATGGTCTAATTTTGAATCACATACGTATCTGCGTCTGGAGTTAGGGAAGAGGGTTAAGTCCAAGGTTGAAGCTGGGTGGTATCTGATCAGGGAGATCCTCAGGAATCTGGCTGGAAGAACTAGAGAAAAGCAGAGGCAGAGACACTGAGGGGAACTGGAGATTTGAGGAAAGGGGGATGAGTTCAGTTGTGCAAATGGAGCCTATGGAGACTGCAGAATGACCAGGGGTGATGTGCAGTGGGTGCTTGTGATTCCAAAGCTCAGGAGAGTGGTCTGAACCAGAAGGAGAGGTTTAGGAATTATTAACATCTCAATGGTATTAGCAGTCATGACAGTTAATGAGATCACACAGGGAGATTGTGAACAGTGAGACAAATGAGGGTCTGTGACAGAGCACCAATAATTTAGGGACAGATGGAGAACAAAGGAGCCAAATAAGACACTTGCGGTGGAAGAGAGACTAGGAAAGCATGGCAGCACAGAAACTAAGAGTGTTTTAAGGAGAGAGAGGTCAATAGATCAACTGAGTTAAGGTCTATGCGGTGTCCACTGGATTTAATGATATGAGCATTGGTGCCCTAGTGAGACTGTCTTAGTGGAGTTGGAGGGTGTGGTAGAAGCTTGATGGAGTCAACAGAGGAATGGAAGGTAGGAGATCTGCAGATGTGGGGAAGTGGGTGATTAATAGACAACTCTTTGGAGAAATTCAGCTGTCAAACAGAGGAGAGAAAGGGCAGGAGCTGGAGGGTGAGGTGGGGTTGGAGACTTTTAGGGGATCTGAAAGAGATTGAAAAATGTTACAATGCCCCACGGGTAGGAGCTTGCGGTACGAAAAACAGAGAGGTGAACCCCAACAAATAAAGCTCTGAGAAAGCAGAGATGCTGGGGTTCATGGCCAGGGTGATGCTGCCCTTGGTAACGATTCCTAAGGGAAAGAGGGGAAGAAAGCAGGAGGGAGCAGAGGGGGAGTCTGAGCTTCAGTGTAGCACTAATGACAGTCTCCGAGGACCCCCTGGGAACATCAGTGGCCCTGCAGAGTTGTCCCAAGTTGAAGCAAGAGGCACGGGCCTTTATGTTCGGCACTCACCAGTCATAGGATTCCAGCTTCCCTGCCAGGGAAGGGCATGACCTTGAGAGAGGTGGTTTTTCACAGGTGAGGCAATTCCTAAAGGGGCCTGACAGAAGAAGACCACCTCTAGATGGCACTCGCCACAACCAGGGCAAAAAAATCCTTCAGTGAAGAGGGATAGGATTGGGGGAGTATGACAATTCCTCTCTTTTACCAAAAATATAAAGTTTAAGCTCCTTGACCCCATGTTCAACTCCCTCTATTGTCTGGCCTCTGCCCACCACTCCAGGCTTCTCATCCACCTTATAGTACAGCCCTACTCCTCACTTTGATCCCTCTGTGCCATGATTCTGATTTCTCCGGGTCTTCCTTCAGAATCCGTCTCAGATGTCATTTTCGTGGGAATGCTTCCCTGATTCTCCCAGATAAAAGTAAATATCTTCCTTCACTCTCCTACCTTGTGTATATTTCTCTCTCTCTGTTTTGCACTTAATTACCCCATGTTGTCAGTTATCTCTTTCCCTGATTAGGCTATGAGCTCTCTGAGTGCAGGGACACTATGTGAATGATCTCAGTCTCCCCAGCCCCACATGCTGGGCATAGAGGAGGAACTGAGTTACCATTAGCTAAATGAATATGTGAATTAATTTATGAATAGATGAATGAATTAATGAGCTGGCAGAATTTGGGCTTAGTGGGCACTAATCTGGAGGCCAGTGCCAGGGAGGGTCACTAGCCATCGAAACAATAATGCCCAATGGGCATGGTGAGCCCTAGTCTAACCCATCTTGAGTTGACAGCCAAGAGGTCTTCCCTGGTAGGTGCGAGCAGTAGGATTTCTGGATAAAACAATGATCCACAAAAGGAAGCAGCATTTTTGTTCTGAGAAGGAAGGAGAAGGAGGGTTGGAAAAGGATAGTGAGATGTTCTGTCTCAATGGAAATAAGGCTTCAGCTATTGGCCATGAGTGCAAAGATAGGTTATGGCCACAGAACCCTGGAGTAGTGTGGGCTGGCAGTGTGGGGCCCAGGTAAGAGCCTTGGAATAGGGTGTAATCCAGTACCAGTGGGTTTGGGAAAGGGAGGTGGCAGCAGGAGGACAAGTAGGTCCAGGACTCCCCAGGCACACTGCATGCTGGGCTCAGGAAAACAAATCCTAGGTTCATCAGATCCTGTTGGGTGTGGGGCTGGGTACTAATGAACCTGCTTGGGGTGGGGTCATTTCATGGTCTGGAAGGTTCTTCCTTCTCTACTTCCCTCCACAAATAATTGTTTTCTTCAAGTATTTTCTCATTTAATCCTCACACTACCCTTTAACACTGATATTTATTTTTTATTTAATAAACACTGATAAGAGAACCAACCATGTGCCAGGCACTGTTCTTACTAACAAATATTAATGGATTTGATGTTTACAACAGCATTGTGAGGTCGATAGGTACTTTTATCCTGTTTTACAGTTGAGGAAATAAAAATCCAGGGATTGAGGTTACATAGCTAGCAGTTAAATGATTGTTTGCATTTTACACAACATAGGGGTTTATTCATTCATTCACCAACTAGTTACTGATAGCTTCCCTTGGAAGAGGCCCTGTGCTAGGCTGTATGATACAGTGCCAAATAAGCCGGGGGAAGTCCCAGCCTTCAAGATGCTCACAGTTTGGGTCTTGCATTCCATTCTGGTAAGGCTTGGTGATTGCAGATTCTTCATGGATGCTTCCTGCTTATCCGTCTGGAAATTCTTTGTCTTTAAGCCACCTTAAAGATAGAGATGTTACTCTCAAGCCCTCTGATCTGCTTCTCTGGCAAATACCTGGCTTGTTTCTACCCAGCTGGTTCCATATGAAGAAAGCACAACCCCAACTCTAGAAGTGAGTGGAATACGTGGTTTCCAGCCATATCTTCTTGGCTTTGTCCATACTGTCTCCTTCACTTGGAATGTGATCTCCAACAATTCATCCTTGCCAACCAACTTTGACAATAGCAACTCTGAAGAGAGCTTCTTTGACTGTCTCTAGCCCTACTATGACAACGCATTCAGTGAATGCTTACTGAGGACACTCTCTTAATTCTCACATTGACATTAATTCTCACAACAATTCTGTGAGAAAGATCTTAGCATCTCCATATTATACATAAGAAAAACAAAGCTCAACAAAATGAAAGAACTTGCCCAAGGTCCCCTACCTAATAAGCAGCAGAGCTGGGATTTGAACCCATATCTGTCTGATTCTGAAGACCAAGCTGTGTTTTTTTCTTTTTTCTGTTCTCTTTATTTTATTGCGTTAGAAATTTATTTCCTTCACATATACAGAATATAAAACCTATCTTCACGATGAATTATGCCTCTCTGCTCTCATTTTTTCACACAAAAATTAATGACCACTTCCTGAAAAAAACGGAAATAAATCCAGAAGCCCACACCCTTAACCAGGGCCCTACACCAGTGCTACTTAAGCTTTTGTTTCTGGAATCCTTGGATATTCCACAATTATGCAGTTGCTTATGGTCTTCAGTTGTTTCATGTGTGAATTTCTTGTCTGCTCAGCTTGATTTTTATCTCCTGTGATGCACACAGTAAATGCATAATAAATGTTTGTTGAATGAATGGATTTTACATGTATCTTGCTGAAATATACGCAGCTCCGTTTGATTCACTAGAGTGGCATACCCGAACAAGAAATAATTTTTCTTAATGTGTCCCTTATAAATTGAACCCGACCATATTTGATTAATTTCACATCATGCATTTTTATTGCACCAATCACTCTGGTATCAGGTCATATTTATTTTAAAAACAGATTCACAAAGGGTGCTGGGCTGGAGTGACAGTGTAAATATGTTAATAATAAAAATAATACTAAAGATATTTTACTGGAAACTCTCGCATGCTAATGATGAGTAAGTGCATTCTACAGAAATATGTTTGATTTACAGTGCAATTAATTTCAAAAAGATTCAGATCCTATACCATATCTTCTATACTTAGATAATGAAAACTAAAAATGAATATTCAGGCCATAAAATCAGACGAACAAAAATCACCTTGAAGACCTTTAGCATTTTAGTTAGAACAATAGCCCAATCACTGAAAATGATGCCATTGTCGGATCAAACGTGTCCAGATTAGGCAGATCCTCCTGGGTAGCCGCAGCGATTTTGCACTGCGCAGACCATGCGTGCGCCCTGTACAGCCCTCACGATGCAAAACGCCACATATTATCCAGTGACCCAAGAGCCCTGGCACCTTCAATCATGCAACGGAAGGCTTTGGGGGTTTCTCATGCAGGAGGAAGCAAAGTCTTTCATGTCAACTCGCATTGTGGGATGTGCGAGCATTTCCATAGTTAGGTATTTGGCCCCATCCTAGGATCCAGCTAAAAAGGAAATGCATTCTTACACCCTATTCAAACTGCAAGAAATAAAAAATGTGCTTCATTTGGTATTTCATCACTTAGCTCAGATGTTCTAAGAAAGCGTGCATTCTTATGCACACTTTGGGGAAAGATGCCCATTTTTGTAATAGGATTTATAAAGTTGACTCTGCCCGCTTTGTATCCAAGAGGGGAAGAAGCAGATGCTGCAGAGCCATCACGCACCACGGGGATCTTCCCGTCAGTGCAAAATGGTTGCGATTTTCCCTCATTTATTGAGGACAGATCTGCTGTGAGGTAGCAGACACCAGACTTGGAGCTAGAACTATTTTGGCTTATTAAACAAATCTTATGTATAACTTTGGTTAAAAAAAAAATACAAATTTAATTTAAAAAAAGAGAGAGATGCCAGCTGGAGATAGTGCCTTTTTATATTTCTCTGGCAGCAATTATTCATCTTAAAAGAAATACCGTCGAGTGAATTATCACCATTTCCGTTAAAATAAACCCACAAGCACCCAAAACAAATAGGAAGGGACTAAACGGGGCCTTTACAAAATCTCACCGCTCAGTAGCCAAATTATATCCCCCGAAGACCAGAATCACGGAGAAGAAAGTAACAGAAAACACAGCATAAGAGCTTTTTGTTATGAGCTTTTCAGTATTATTTTACCTTTAATCTCTGTGCACAATTACTTTGAGAAACACAAATTTTTAATTTAAAAATAAAATATTAAAGTAATCTACATCAAATGAGAAAAATTGAAACAAAATAAGATATAGGGAAACTTGTTAATGATGCGGAAATGTTTTCTGGTTGGTTCACCATCAACCCCTTCCAGTTAGAAACCATCTTACTCTTGGGTATTCTTTTAAGGATCCGAAAAGGGGGAACGAGGGAGATGACTATTTACACCCAGGAAAGTCTGTGTTTTCAAGGGATTTTTTTTCCTTAAGTAGGCTCTGTGCCCAACATAGGGCTTGAACTCTCAACACTGAGATCAAGAGTCGGATGCTCTACCAACTGAGCCAGCCAGCCAGGTGCTGTAAGGAATGTTTAATATAAAACGATTAGTACAACTCATTGCCATTTAACCATCTCTCCCACCTGGTCTTCACTCTCTGGACATTGTTTTCTTTTTTTCCTCTGAGCAGCGTGTTCCTTCCATGCTGCTTTCTGCATCCTAAAAGGCAGCAACGGCCAGCATGACCCATGTTTTACCCAGAACATGGAAAAATTAATACTGAACGTGTTCATGGTTTTTTGGTTTTTAATGATCTTGCCAGTTAAGAGAACTAACTTGCTTTTTCCCCACTGTGGGTCAAAACATTAAACTGAATTATTGAGTTGCCTGATTCCCCTGCTTCCATCCCCACCAAGAAGCAGGGGCAGGCCAGACAGGGGGTGAGTCCCACGGGACCTTGGCGGGGCTCTGGCTACAGCTGGGTTTTTTATGTGTGAGGTTGGAGGGCAGAGAGAGACTAGAAGAGCAAGTCTAAAAAAGGCTGCCATTTGAAAAGGCTTGTCAGAAGGCAGGAGGCAAAAAGCAGAGAAAGGGCAAACAAGAAAGATGGGACTGCCTTGGGGTTCCTGACACCGGGTGTACTTGCCCACCTCAGCCTGTGAAGCACCAGCTGGAGGGCCGGAAGTGTTCACTTAATGGGTCAGAAGAGCAGGGAGACAGGATCTAAACCACCAGCACATCATAAAAAAGAGCTAATCGATTACATCACAGAGTGGTAGTGAAGGGCCCAGGCTCAGAGGGCTCAGATCCAGCTCTGCCCTTACTGGCTGTGCTTTGGCAGATTCCTCCTCTTTTCCAAAACTCAGGTTCCTCCCCACTGCTGTGACGGAAGATGGGGAATCATTAGAATACTTAAATTAGGTTCCCATCTGCAAAATGGGAATCGTGAGAATATTTCATTCATAGGGGCAATTAGGAGGATTCAAAGACATCATGCTTAACAAGTACTTCATTTAACAGGGTACCTGGATGGCTCAGTCGGTTAGGTATCCAACTTCAGCTCAGGTCACGATCCCACAGGTCACGATCCCACGGGTTCGTGGGTTCAAGCCCCACGTAAAAATAAACATTAAAAAAAAAAGTGCTTCACTTGTTTCTACTGAAGCATTACCAATTAGTAACCTCCAACCAATTTACTAACTTAAAATTGTAACTTATCCCGGATTTCCTGTTTTGTCTTCCTCCCAGAGCTCATACCACTCACTTATTTTAGGTATTACTTACAAAAAAATTTCAACATCATCATTCTCCCTCTCTTAGAATGTAAGCTCCTTGAGGGGAGGGTATTTGTCTTGTTTTGTTCACTGATTCTATCCCTAGTACCTAGGCACAGTGGCTAGCCAGGTGCTAATAAATTTAGTTGTTGAATAGATAAGTGTTGTGTAACATTATTATTACCATTCCAGGGTCGGAAACTCTTGACAACCCCTTAAATGGGAAAAAACAGGGGAAGGCAAATATAAAAAACTCTAGGTAGCTAATCATTTGTAAAACTTGCACGGAGTTCTCGGTGGAGCTTTCCTATTTGACCTTTCACATCAATCACACAGAGCATCCTGGAATCTTTAGGGCAAAGGTTAAAGAGGAAGGACAGAAGCCATGACCAGCTGAGATCTGAGGTAGGGAAGGGACCCAGCTATTGTGCTCATCCTGGGAGGGGAGACTGAGGCACAAAGTCTGGGATCCATCTTGGGGGTCAGGAACTAGTTTCTATGACTGAGGAGGGCAGCATATTTTCCTTTTAAAAGTTTATGTTTGTGATCTATTTTATGATTATGCAAGTAATATTGGGCTTTGAAATATTATCCAAAAGCTACAGATACCTCAACCCCCTAATCCTTCCCTAGAGAGAAGCACTGTAGTTGTTTATGAATGTCTGTAAGCCTCTGCCAAAGCATTTGTAGAGATGTATAGATGTATGTGTATATGTATAGATGTATGTGTACGTGTGCATATTTTTTCAAAATATAAATGCTATCACACTCTATATGCTACTATTCAAATACCTTTTATCATCCTGTAATACGTGTGTTATATTCCTGTGTTTAACTTGCTGAAGATCTACGTCAGTTTTTAATGGCAGCAGGTGTTTTAGGTTAATGATGAGCAATTTAAAAAATAATTTTTAGCCCCATGTCAGGCTCTGTGCTGTCAGCAGTTAAGATACTCTCTCACTCTCTCTCTCTCTCTCTGCCCCTCCCTTGCCTGTGCTCTCTCTCTCTCAAAATAAATAAACATTTTAAAAAATGATAATTTTTAATAGGGTTATTTTTTTATAAATGGTTTTTAAAATATTTTTTATATTTTATATTTTATATTTTATATATTTTATGTTTATATATTTATATTATATATAAATATATAAATATTTATTAATATAAATAATATTTATAAATATATTATATATAAATATATATATATTTATTATTTGATAATTATTTTTAATAATTTTAAATTAATAATTTTAAAATAATTTAAACTAATAATTTAAAAAATATTTTAAATAAATATTTAAATACTATTTAAATAATAAATATATATTATTTATATGTATAATTATAAATATATTATATATATTTATATTTATATAAATATTTTATTTTTATATTTTTATATTTTTTATATTTTGTATTTTATATTTTTTATATAATAGGGTTATTTTTTAATATTTTTTATAAAATGTTTTATTCATTATTTTTGAGAGAGAGAGAGAGAGAGAGAGAAAGAGACAGAGCATGAGCAGGGGAGGGGCAGAGAGAGAGGGAGATACAGAATCTGAAACAGGCTCCAGGCTCCCAGCTGTTAACACAGAGCCCAATGCGGGGCTTGAACCCACGAACGGTGAGATCATGACCTGAGCCAAAATCAGACACTTAACAGACAGAGCCACCCAGGTGCCCCGATAGGGTTTATTTCTTAGAATACTTTTATTTTTAAATTTATTTTTATTTATTTATTTTGTATGGATAATTTGTCTAAGGTCACTTTATTTATTTATTTAAAAGTTTATTTATTTGTTTATTTTGAGAGAGACAGAGACAGTGTGAGTGGGGGAGGGTCAGGGAGAGAAAGAGAGACAGAGAATGCCAAGCAGGCTCCACATTGTCAGCCTGGAGCCCCATGCGGGGCTTGAACTCATGAAACTGTGAGATCATGACCTGAACCAAAACCAAGAGTTGGACACTTCACTGAATGACACACCTAGGCACCCCTTAAACTTATTTACTTTTTATTTTTTATTGCTTATTAATTATTGAGAGAGAGAGAGACAGAGACAGAGCATGAGCCAGGGAGGTGCAGAGAGAGAGGGAGACACAGAATGTGAAGCAGGCTCCAGATTCTGAGCTGTCAGCACAGGGCCCGACACGGGGCTTGAGCCCACGAACCGTGAGATCATGACCTGAGCCGAAGTCGGACACTCAACCGACTGAGCCATCCAGGCGCCCCTTAAATTTATTTTTAAAGTTTTTTATTTTGAGAGAGAGAGAGAGAGAGTGCATGCGTGCGCAAACGGGGAGAGGGGCAGAGAGAAAGAGAGGGAGAAAGAGACTCCCAAGCAGGCTCCGTGCTGTCAGCGCAGAGCCCAATGTGGGGACTGATCCCACAAACCATAAGATCGTGACCCGAGCTGAAATCAAGATTTTGACGCTTAACCGACTGAGACACCCAGGCACCCAAACTACTTTTAGATTTGCAGAAAAAGTGAGAAGACAGAACAGAGTTCCCATATGCCCTGTACCCAGTATCCCCTATCATCAACGTCTTACTTACACTACTACAGTACATTTGTAAAAATGAACGAACCAACTAAAGTTGAGCTTAGTTGAGTTTCGCTTATTAGTAAATGGTTTAGTTTATTAACTGAACTTCATAGTTTATCCAAATTTCCTTTGCTTAATATCTTTTTCTGTTCCAGGATCCCACCTCGGATAGCACATTAACATTCGATAGTCGGCCTGCTTAGGCTCCTCCTGACTATGATAGTTTCTCACACTTTCTCTGGTTCATGATGAGCTTAACTGTTTGAGGCGTACCGGTCAAGTCTGTCATAGGATGCACCTACACTGGGATTTATCTGATGTTTTCCTCATGATTAGACTGTAGCTATGGGCTTTGGGGAAGAAGACCACAAAGGTAAAGTGCCATCATATCAAGAGTGCGTAATATCAACATGACTTATTACTGTTCATATTATCTTTGATCACCTATCGCTGAGGTAATGGATATTGATTTTATCCCTTGGGTTATAATCCAGTGCTACTTTATTTCTTTGGTGGCTCAAATTTTTCAGCTTTGGTCATTGGCTTTCAGTTGGCTCCTGTGTCCCCTTGATATACCTCCATCAATGTAGACTTTTTTAAAAATATTTATTTATTTATTTATTTGGAGAGAGAGAGAGAGAGAGCAGGGAAGGGGCAGAAAGAGAGGGAGACACAGAGTCCCAAGCAGGCTCTGCAGCTGTCAGCACAGAGCCTGATGCAGGGCTCAAACCCACTAACCATAAGATCATGACCTGAGCTGAAACCAAGAGTTGGATGCTTAACTGACAGAGCCACCCAGACTCCCTTAGTTGTTGTTGTTGTTGTTGTTGTTGTTGTTGTTGTTGTTGTTTTGCCAACCACTTCCTTACCTTCGGGCACTACAAGCTGCTCCAGGTTCGTCTTGTATGTTTCCTGTCCCAGCCCTAGAATCTGCCATTTCTCCAAGGAGCCCTGGTTCCTTTCATTGAAGAATGGTATAAGACACCAAGACCTTGGCACTAGGTCTTCTTATAGTGAGCATATTTATCTTTCTAGGAAGAATTAAGATGTCTATGGAGTTTCTCTTTCATTCAAAATGAAAATTATTAATTCAAAATTGCTATTATTGGGCCCAAAGGACAAACGTATATTACAAGAATTTATTATTTATTGGGAAAAGTATTCATCTTTTGCAGCCTACATATATAGGACATTTTAGAATTCATGAAATGGTATCACGTGACCTACCAGGCAGATGTGATCATTTCCACTTCCTGAATGAGAAAACCAAGGCAGAGAGAAATGATACGACTCTTTTCTACCAGAGTCACACAGCTACACCAAAGCTAGAATGAATTTACTCTACTCAAAGCAACATTTTGTGCTGAAATTTTGGCAAAGAACCAGGAAAACAAAATGATTTATAGCTGCCCCCCACTTATTTCCTAGAACCTTTCTCCAGCATCATATCCAGATTTTGCTGGAAATTATACACACTCATCGGTGCTTGGACAGAACAGATTCTCCTAGGTGAAGCATGTTCTGAGACTTGCCCCTTAAGAGAGACTCCCCTCAGAATTGCTACCCCTATTCCATAAAAGCAGAAATGAGTTCTTAGGCTATTTCCTAAAGCCAAACCAGGCACTCAGCCTCAAGTTCCATAGGGTCAAGCAGGTCTTGTAAATGAGGGTAGCAAACTACAGCACACCAGTCTTGATGAACGCTGGTGACAAGGAGGCTGTGGACCCAAAGTTGCCACATCTTTCCAATTTTCCAAGAGCAGCAGAGAAGTCTTCAGCAGGCCAAGACTGTGTGGGCTGGTTTCAGCTTTCAAGCTACCTGGGTTTTTGTTTGTTTGCTTTTCGTTTTTTTTGTTTGTTTGTTTTTACTTCTGAGCTAGCACTTGTTCATCACTGTTGTAGGCACTGTTTTTGCTCAAAGACAGTATTGACTGACAGTATTCACACACTGTTTCAACAACCACTTACCTCATTTATTTTTCATTCGGGAAATATTATTGAGTATGTATCGCAATTGTCCTGGACCACTGATACAGAGAGGATTATTCTAAGTAGGGTCACTCCACATGTGTGGAGGAGAGTGTTCGCCTAGGACAGGTCATCAAATGATAATAATCCTAACTCACTGTCATACAAATATTTGCTGAACATCTATGATTTTTTTTCTCCTGTGCTAGGCATCAGGCATGAGATGATGACTGAAATATGTCTCTGCTCAGGTTACTTCTAGTTTAGTAGATTGTCTCTCCATGACGTGGGTGAGCTGGGAAGATGATAGAATCAGGAAGGTTTTAAAATAACAGTATTTAGGGGCGCCTGGGTGGCTTAGTCGGTTGAGCATCCAACTCTAGATTTTGGCTCAGGTCATGATCCCAGGGTTGTGGGATTTTTATTTTTAAATATATATTTATTTATTTTGAGAGAAAGAGTGCATGCATGTGCGCACGTACATTGGGGGAGAGACAGAGAGAAAGAGAGAGAGAGAGTGAGAGAGAGAGAGAGAGAGAGAGAGAGAGAGAGAGAATCCCAAGCAGGCTCCATGCTGTCAGTGCAGAGCCCAACTTGGGGCTCCATCTCCTGACTGTGAGATCATGACCTGAGCTGAAATCAAGAGTCGGTCACTTAACCGACCGAGCCACCCCAGCACCCCCAGGGTGTCAGGATTGAGGCCCGTGTTGGGTTCTGTGCTGAGCGTGAAGCCTGCTTAAGAGTCTCTCTCTCTCTGGGGCACCTGGGTGGCTTAGTCGGTCAAGTGTCCGACTTCAGCTCAGGTCATGATCTCGTGGTTCATGAGTTCAGGCCCCGCATTGGGCTCTGTGCTGACAGCTCAGAGCCTGGAGCCTGCTTTGGAATCTGTGTCTCCCTCTCTCTCTGCCCCTCCCCTGCTCGAACTTACTCTGTCTCTGTCTCTCTCAAAAATAAATAAAACATTTAAAAAAATTCAAAAAGGATTCTCTCTCTTTCTCTCTGTCTCCCTCTGCCCCTCTCTCCTTGAGTGTGTGCACATGCTCTTTCTCTCGCTCTCTTTCTCTCAAAGAGTTTCAAATAAAATAAAATAAAATAAAATAAAATAAAATAAAATAAAATAACACTATTTGGGGGCCCACCTTCAAATATCTAAAGAGATATTGCTCATGTGTTTTGAACATCAGTTCTTGTCTACTCAGGACAGGACACGAGGGGATTATCTTAAATGGGAAGAGGAGGGACTTATTACCTATCAAAGGGGGGAAAACCTACCCGAAAGGATTGTGAGATGGTGATGATTTTGAGTAAGGATGAGGTTATTTTAGGAACAGGAGCTGCTGATTATTATTGGGAGCTTGGGGCTTCCAAGTCAGCCAGTTACTAGCTGTATGATCTTGAGGAACTGATTTCATCTTTCTCAGGGTCGGTTACTTCATTCGTTAAATGGGGATAAAAACAGTATTTATGTATTGGATTGTTGTGAGGATGAAATCATATTAGGTATATAAAGGCATCAGGTGTATCTGTGCCAGGCACAGAGTAAGGTTCAACCCCTTTTGCACTGCTGGTTGGAATGCAAACTGGTGCAGCATGGAGGTTCCTCAAAAAATTAAAAATAGAACTACCCTACGACCCAGCAATTGCACTACTGGGTATTTATCCAAAGGACACAGGAGTGCTGATTTGAAGGGGCACATGCACCCCAATGTTTATAGCAACACTATCAACAATAGCCAAAATATGGAAAGAGCCCAAATTTCCATCCACAGATGAACAGATAAAGATGTGGTGTGTGTGTGTGTGTGTGTGTGTGTGTGTGTGTATATGTACATACACACACACACACACACACACACACACATATATATATATATATCCATGTGTATATACATATATACATACACATACACACACATAATGGAATATTACTTGGCAATCAAAAACAATGAAATTTTGCCATTTGCAACAGTGTGGGTAGAATTAGACTGTATGATGCTAAGCAAAATTAGAGAAAGACAAATATCATGTGATTTCACTCATATGTGGAATTTAAGATACAAAACATATGAACATAAGGGAAGGGAAGCAAAAATAATATAAAAACAGAGAGGGAGACAAACCATAAGAGACTCTTAAATGCAGAGAACAAACTGAGGGTTGCTGGCAGACTGTTGGGTGGGGGTGGGGGGAGACCTAAAGGGGTGAGGGGCATTAGGGAGGAGACTTGTTGGGATGAGCACTGGGTGTTACATATAAGTGATGAATCACCAAATTCTATTCCTGAAATCATTATTGCACTATATGTTAACTAACTTGGATTTAAATTTAAAAAAAAAGAATAGATTTTACATTAGAGCTGAAAAAATCAACTGAAGAAAACTAACAGAGCCAAAAATATGGATTGTTTTGGGAACATTAAAATTAATTAATTTTGTTAATTTTTTATTCAGATATTTCCAATGTGTTCAGACTTAGGGTAGCTTTTCTAGAATTTATTACTGTAACCTAAAACTTAAGCAAATGCATTTTTGAAGATTAAGATGTAGTTTTCAGTAACTTTATAAAGTAAGTTTTTTCTTAGCATTTCTTTGTGGTTGGCTAAGTGATATAATAATAAAAGCTTTTTAAAAATTAAAAAAAAAAATAGGGCCACCTGGGTGGCTCAGTTGGTTAAGCGTCCAACTTAGGTCATGATCTCACGGTTTGTGGGTTTGAGCCCTGCATCGGGCCCTGTGCTGACAGCTGAGCCTGGAGCCTGCTTCAGATTCTGTGTCTCCCTCTCTCTCTGCTCCTCCCCTGCTTGCTCTCTGTCTCTCTGTCTCTCTCTCTTGAAAATAAACATTTAAAAATTTTTTAAAAAATTTACAAAAAAGGTTCAACCAATGATGGATGCTATTCATTTCTATCAATCAACGCTGGCCCTATCTATCTGGGAAAAAAAAACAAACACCACCACCGCCCTACACATGAGCATAAGCTGTCTTTTGAGAGACATCAAAGACTGCTATGTATTGTGAGACTTACAGTCTCATTGAAAACACATGTGAACACTCAGAAAGTGAAATAAATATAAGATTAAAATAATAGAGTCGGGGGTACCTGGGTGGCTCAGTCAGGTAAGCATCCGACTCTTGATTTCCACTGAAGTCATGATCTCATGGTTTGTGAGTTCCAGCCCCACATCAGGCTCTGTGCTGACAGTGTGGGGCCTGCTTGGGATGCTTTCTCACCCTCTCTGCCCTTCCCCAGTGCATGTGCTTGCTCTTGCTCTCTCTCTCTCTCTCTCTCAAAATAAATAAATAAACATTTAAAAATGAAATAAAATGAAATAAAATAAAATGAAATAAAATGAAATAAAATAAAATGAAATAAAATAAAATAAAATAAAATAAAATAAAATAAAATAAAATAAAATAAAATAATAGAGTCAGCAGAGTGAAGTGGTTAAGAGCATAGAGACAATAAAATATGTGAGCACTTAGAACAGTGCCTGCCACCTAGGAATTGTTTGCCCTTGACCGAGCAAAACCACAGTGTGAGCCAAGGTCAACTGGTAAGTGAAAGTTTCAAAAGCGACCTATAGGAATTCTCAGGTGGGAGACATTGCTCCAAATGAGCGTGCACCAAACAGATGGGTAAGGTTTGAATGCACTAATCTGTAATACGCTTGATAAGAAGGATCTTGGTTTTCTCAAGCAATGAGCAATTATTCACTATTTGGATGTTCTAAGCTTTTATTTTTAAAACATTTGCTGGCACTACTTTGAATAACCTACTTGTCAGCTTCAAAGAAAGACACCTACGTTTGTTTCTGATATTTTGAATACGTCCCAGAACCAGTCCTCTATATTGCGATCGTGTTCTATAAACTTTACTTCATAGCAATTATAACTCTGCAGCACATTTAACTTACTAATATTTATTGAAATATTTTTAGCTGCAAAAACATTTTATGTTCACTGTTATTTATTAATGCCCTGTTTTAAAATATTACACATAAAATTTATTCCAGTGCACATTAGTAAATAAATTATGCTTGTAATTTCTAATGCATTTTTAATTATAAATTTATCCATGTCTACCTTTATTTATGATAGTGGTGTCTCACTGTTGAACATACTGTATATTAATGGAGACACTGTTAATTATGCATTCTTAGAAGTTGCATTCGACAAAACATACGAGTCCGTTTTTTACATCCTTAAGTCCCGTTAACATCAATTAATTTAGGAGTTGGCACTCACAGTACTAGCTAACCTTTAGAGCCAGAAAAGATACTATTAGCAGCTGGTTACAAGGCCTGGACTTGGGGAAAGGACTACAATTATATATTAAGTGTAGCTAGAGAGATGCTATAGAATTCCAGCCAGATGTTTCATTTTCACCCTGAGTATCCAAAAAGGGATAGTCACCAGAAATAATATTCGCTCCCAAAACAACAGAACAAAGCTCAGTGAGTCTCTGCTGACTCCCAGAACTGATCTGTACCTAAGTAACATCTCCAAAGCGTTGTCTTAAGATTTTCTGGTTGGTTAATGTGGTGCTTCCCTTCCACCCACCAAACACAACTTATTGTAGACTATACCTTTGCTTTAAAAAATTCTTCACATTTATGTCATTTTAATTTGAAAAAAAACCACTATATTGCTCTGAAATTGTACACTTCTTGGGAGCTTCCTTAAAAGAGTTTGAATGGATTTTTGACACCTAATTTACTGTTGTCCTGAAATTGCTTTGTACCATAAGAGTATAAATGCCTACGTTTTCCCTATGGGAGGAAAAAATATATTTCAAAAGGAGAGGAAACCAAAATTGGGGAAATAGCAGGGAAACATATTCACATATATAAAATATTAAGAACACACATTTGCAGAGAAACTAGAAGGTGCTTCTGTTTTCCCACAGCTCTGGCAGGGCTTGAAAGAGCATTACTTTCATCCGATTATGTTTACTCTTAGCTTGTTGTCATAGGCTTGGCAAAGTGGTATTTTCCATGTACAAGTTCTGCTTATACAGAATAAGATTTTCAATTGTTTCAATTCATGTGTGTGTTTCGAGCATCTTTTCATTTAATATGCATTTTATCAACTGTTTATAGTGTTTTAAGATTTTAGTGTAGAAAAAGAAATAACAAACATTCCTTTCCTTATGGACTGTCAAGGGGATAGATGTATACTGAAAGAACAGAAAATGTGATAAATGTTGAACACAGAGAATGAGGCTCTTTGTGTGGCCTAATAGGGAGAGGTTATCTGGGAAAGCTTCCTGGAGGAAGCAGTATGTGACTTGGGTCTTCACGAATGAATAGACTATACTTAGAAATAGTTCTAATTGTGTGTGTGTGTGTGTGTGTGTGTGTGTGTGTGTGTGTGTGTTTTAAAAGCACATTGGAGTTTATCCTTTTATAATATTGCCACATGTTGTCTAGAAACTAAGATAGCCACTAGAGAGGACACAAGGTGCCCTGAGGGACATCTGCAGCCGTCTTAGACCTTCCAACCATTCTGGCTGCCATTGACTGGAAGGCAAGACTGGCAGAAGAACTGCCCACCAACCCACAAAATTATAAGAAATAATAAATGGTTGTTGCTTTAAGCCACGAAGAAGAAGGAGGAGGTGAAGGAAAATGGGGGAAGGAGGAGGGAAGGAGAAGGAGGAGGAAGAAGGGGAGTTTACTGAGTGGAAGGGGATAGGGCAACTGAGGTTTGAGCAGGAAATAGGGAAGCAAATGCATAAGGGACCTGATGCTTGCTGCCCATCATTGTGTGCCATGCCATCAGAGCTGGCATTTACAGAACACTTTCTGTATGCCAGACAATGTTCTAAGCAGTGTCCACACATCATATCATTGAATCCTCACAACAACCTAGATGAAGGAACTGAGACGTAGAGAAGACAAATAACTTATTGAAGCCCACATAGCCAAAGGGTATCTTTGAACCTCTGTCCATTTCCCGTGTTCCTGTCCTGGGGACTGGAAGAAAAGGAACTCTACCATGGCCTCCTTTCCAGTTGGAACTGAAGTCTATGAAACCTGATTGTCATGGGTGTGCTGCAGTACTGGTTCCTCTGCCCTCCTGTCTACTGGAGTCTCCCAGCGGGCCCCTGGTCCAGCGCCACCAATGTGTTGTAAAAATATAATTTTCCTGTTTGTCAGCTGTCATGGTCCTACCCCCATGTACTCCTGGGCCAGGAGAGAGGTCAATGTATGCTCTCCTTTGTAATGCCACTCCTACTCCCACTTCTTAGAGGCTAAGCCATATGGTTGGTCTGTCCGCTTTCCTCTTGATCTACCAACCTTCCCGATGCCATTCCAGTCAGTTTCCTTTTCACCCTACGTCTATTCATCATCCTGGGGTCCACATGGCATCTCAGTTCTTTGTCTCACTTTCAATAACTTTTTCTTCCATTCTACTTCAGCCAGGACCTCACTCTCACATGGCCCTTCATCTGAGGTTATGAAGATAGACATCTCTGAGGATAACCTCCATTTTTGTGCCTTAGTCCATTAGTGACCTCCATTGCATATGTTCTAGGACCTGCAGGCCAGTGACATGAGCCTTTCTGGAATTCTCCTATTTACCTATCCAGCATCCATTCTGTGGCCCATCCAAACAAAGCCCTTTGTTTTAAGCACTTTTGCGGGGGCGGGGGGGGGGTGCAGCACGGAGCCCAATGCGGGGCTTGAACTCATGACACTGAGATCAAAACCTGAGCTGAGACTGAGTTGGCTGCTTAACCGACTGAGCCACCCAGGCACACCATTTTTTAAAAATAATTTACTTTTGGGGCGCCTGGGTGGCTCAGTCGGTTGAGCAGCCGGCGTCGGCTCAGGTCATGATCTTGCACTCCGTGAGTTTGAGCCCTGTGTCGGGCTCTGTGCTGACAGCTCAGAGCCTGGAGCCTGTTTCAGATTCTGTGTCTCCCTCTCTCTCTGACCCTCCCCCATTCATGCTCTGTCTCTCTCTGTCTCAAAAATAAATAAACGTTAAAAAAAAAAATTTACTTTTGGGGGTACCTGGGTGACTCTGCTGGTTGAGCGTCCAACTTCAGCTCAGGTCCTGATCTCACAGTCTGTGGGTTCGAGCCCCATGTCGGGCTCTGTGCTGACGCCTCGGAGCCTGGAGCCTGCTTCGGATTCTGTGTCTCCCTCTCTCTCTGCCCCTCCCCCACTCATGCTCTGTCTCTCTCCATCTCTCAAAAATTGATGTTTAAATTTTTTTTTTAAAATTTACTTTTTTCTTTTTTTTTTTTTAAGTTTATTTATTTTGAGAAAGGCGGGGAGCAGTAGAAAGAGAGGGGGAAAGAGAATCCCAAGCAGGCTCTGTGATGTCAACACAGAGCTCCACATGGGGCTCCATCTCACGAACAGTGAAATCATGACCTGAGCCCAAATCAAGAATTGGATGCTTAACTGACTGAGCCACCCAGGTGCCCCTAAAAATTTTATTTTTAAATAATCTCTACACCTAACTTGGGGCTCAAACCCACAACCCTGAGATCAAGAGTTGAATGCTGACCTATTGAGCCAGCCAGGTGCCCCTTTTTAAAGCACTCTTAAAAAGCTAAAGTCTTAAATTATTGACACCCCCCCCCCCCACACACACACCTGTCTGGCAAGACTTCCTTAGATTAACCCAATTGCTTACTCTTTGTGTGCCTGTATCTTGACTTTTGAAACTAACAGTTTTAGAACAATCACACAAACCATTATATTAGTATTACCAATAAATTCAGAGACTCCATTCTCGGGGGGGGGGTCCCCAACATTGTCCTTGAAATCTTATACTTCCCTGCCTTCCAACTTAACTACTCTTTCAAATTCAATCAAACTTGACTGTAAGTTTCATGAGGGTGGAATCCTTGTCTGTTTTTTTCACCATTGGATCTCCGGTGCCTGGGATAAACTTAATATATATGCACTCAGTAAGTATCTGTTTACTGACTAGCTATGTGGCAGGCTCTATTCTGTGTGAGTTATATGCATTAATTCATTAATCCTCATGACAACCCAATGAAGTTAGTTAGGACTTTTGTCATTCCATTTTACAGATAAGGAAATTTAGAGGGGGTGTTTGGAGAATGAAGTCACAAAACTTGTAAGAGATACAGTTCCTTAGAACCTGTAAAACCTTAGGGGGTCCAGTTGATTTCAGTTTTAGATAGGTTGAGTTTTATGTGTCTGAGGGACAAACAGCAGCTGTGCTTCAGGCCAGAGCTCAAAAGGGAAGTGAAAATGAAGATTAATATTTAGGAGGGGACCTGGTGACCTCGGATTTTCAAACCTTGCTCACACACGTTGCTTAGCAGAGTGCCTCCAACTGGTCCCCAACAGAACTGTGGTGGTGTGTGTGCAAGAGCACGTTTGGGTCTTAAGGTGCTTTTTTTGTTTTTTTTCTCTGTACAAGCCAGATCAATCACATATTTGAATAGATGGGGGAGGATCCATGGTGTATTTGTTAGTGACTTTAATCTTGTGTAATGATGCCCCAGGGCTGAAATTCAGCCTTGATTTTTTTTTTTTCTTTTTCTTTTGCTAAGCCTCATTTTTGAGAGGCGTTCTGTACTCTTTCTCGGGAGAGAGAACGTATCACTGCACCACTTGGGTCCTTCTTTCCCTTCACCGTGGCTTCCCCCATTGATTCTGTCGGGAGAGACTTCTAACGGTGACCTCTTGTTCCGTGCCAGCTCTCTTACCTCGTGGAAACCTCCCTTCAGTTCTTAAAAAAGATTTTTTTTTTTCATTTATTTTTGTGGAAGTATAGTTGAGACCCAATTCCCTGCAGTTCTTGAGGAAGAGAATTATTTCCATTTTGCAGATACTAAAGGTAATGACTAATGTTTACTAGGTATTTCTGTGTCAGGCACTGTGCTCAGTGCTTTAAAAGCTTCATCCCATTCGATTCTCACAGGAAGACTCTAAAGTTGGATCTATTGTATGGATGAGAGAACTGAGTCTGAGAGGTGTCTTTTCTGAGAATACACTAGTTACACTTGGCATCTGAACCCAAGTCCTAAGCCTTTGTGACCCAGACGCAAACTGCCTCATCACTCATTTCTGGGTGAATGGAGGACTTTTGAAAGAATGCTAATGTTGATTTCTATCCGACGAAAATCCACAGACGGGTGCCTGCGCTACATTCCCAGCTGATCTCTGACTCAGGCCTTAGCCAGACCGCAGAAGTGCAGCGCATGCGTACGTCCTTTCGTTCGGCTCCGCCCCCCGGGAGGGCTTAACTCCTTGCTCTGGGGCTTGCGCACTGCATCCCCAGCCAGCTGCTTTCCCCCCCCCGCCCCCCACGGTCGGGGACTTCCGGTACGCGGGGTGCAGTTCCGGGTCGTGGCGCGGCTCGGGGGCAATAGGGCTGCTGCTCGGCCGGCCGGCGGCGGCGAGCGCTGGGGGCATGAGGGCGAGCTGGGAAAGCGGCAATTGAGCCGACCGGGAAGAGCGCCAGTCCCCAAGGAGTCCGAGAGTGAGGAGCCCTGGGCAGGGGCCGGGAGGCGCGGGGAAGCCGGGCTCTTCCCTCAGGACCGTGTCCCGGGGCCCACCCGGCCCGTAGAGTGGCAGCTGCTTCAGGTAAAGGTTGCCCCAGGCCACTAGCTCCGTCGCTCACTCTCCCGTCAGCCCACCCGTGGAGCCTGGCGGTCCTCCTCACTCCTAGGCTCCGGGTGCTGCCCCGAAGGGTAGTCCGCCTGGCCCTTGATCAGTCTTCCACAGTCAGCATTCGTTTCCTGGTCCTTTCCATAACTGGAGGCTGCTGTGAGCCTGACAGCTGGGTGTGTGATTGGGGGAGGAGAAGCCTGTGGACTGGCTAGAGTTGGGAGGGGGATGGGTTGGCTCGGGCAGTTTCTGGCCCCACCACTTGGCAACATCTAGGCATCCTAATCTTCATAACACGAAAATTAACTTTTTAAAGCATTGTCTGTGTGGTCCCTGATTCCTAGCGCCCCTTCTCCCCAGTTTCCTAAAAGGGTAAGCAGCCCACAAAACTTTTATTTCCTAGCTGGAATCCTGCTGGGACTTAGTGGCAGAGTCTTCTAGATCTGGTTAAGGCTAAGAAAAAAAAATGTAGTTTAAACAAGAGTATTACTTTAACCAGAGACCCAAACGTTGACTCAGAAATTGGTTAAAATTTTATTCCTAATGAATGCAAATAATTTTTGAAGCCTGTCACACAGTACTTAGCACTGTGCAAAGAATCATGTTACAAATCACGTCGGTTAAAACAAAGTGATCATTCTCATTCTATTTTTCACAAGCAAAAGGGGTAGATTACTAATTTAAAAACTTAGTGGAACAGGAAAAGTTGGCACCATGTTCTATTCCTCATCCTTTGAGTCCACACAAGGTGCTTAATAAATGCTGAAAGAGTTCTCGATGAAGCATTGATAATTGTGTTCATCTTTTTCAGTTTACACACTTGCAGGTTTGCTAGGGCCTGTGAGGCATGCTGGTGGCCCCATTGTCGTTTAGCTTTGTGCTCCGGTCTGTGCCCTAGTGTACTCACATTCCTCTATACCTCTTGATCTGGCTCCAGCTACGCTTGAAAAAGTCTCCTTCCCTCCTTCCGTAATTCCCTACCTTGATCCTTTACTTTAGATAAGCACGACCTCAAATCGCCTTTGTTTTTCTCTGTGTCCATTGTTTTTTGTTTGTTTGTTTGTTTGTTTTTTGTAGGACATTCTTTCTGCCTACGTGTCTCCTTTTCTGTCCCCACCTATTGAGATGTTACCCTGGGCCCAACTGAAATTGGTCTCCCTCAACCAAGTGGAGACAACCCCAGTTGAAAAAGATTTGTTTTTCTGGAATCCTATAAACATTCATTATATCTGCAGTAATTTCATTTAGCAAACATATACTGAGTGTGTGTGTGTGTGTGTGTATGCCAGGTACTGTGCTAGACAGCTTATAGGTAAATAAGACTCAGTCCTTGCCTGCAAGGAGCTCAATTTAGTGAGAGAGATAAGGAAATAACTCCAAGATAGAGTGATAAGTGCACTGTGTGAAGGTTCATTCTGTGATACTGTGATATCACAGAAAGGGGGTAGGTCATTAGCTTTTGAGGAGTGTGCTGTGGTCAGGTAGTGCTTCATAATGTAGGGTTAACTAAGTTTTATTTACTGTGTACTGAAACTATATATCGGTTTCTCTTATTTAATGATTTTAACCTCAATTTACAGATTAGGAAGACTCAGGATAAATTACACATCTGGTACGAAACAGAGACAAGATTCAAACCCAGGTCTGTCTGATGTCCTACATCTGTGCTTTTTTTTCATTATGTGTTTTGCCTTCTTTCGCATAACGTAACACTATATGCAAGTACATATTGAAAAAAGTACAAGAGAAAAAAAATATGAATGTCAAAATGAATGGTACAGCGAGTCCTTTAAATGTAGAGAAGACTGATCTTCCAAGGCAAGAAGGTGATAGGTGGGTCAGTTCAACTTTGAATATGAGCATGGAATACCTTCTATAGAGAATAATCTGGACTCTGGATTCAGTTCCTGGTCCCTCCTCTTACTCCTTCACCTTTGGCAAGTTTCTTAATTCTAATCATTATTTTCCTCCAGTATGGGTTGGGATAGGGGGAATGTTTAATGAGCTAATGTGGATAAAGGGTCTGCCTGATATGAGGGCCCCTGAAATGATAGCTGTGCGATGCAAAGATGAAATACATGTGATGGTTTTAGAGTGGTGAGTAGACCAGACTAAATAAAGAAAGCCATTGCTTCTTTCAGTGGGGAGGTAAATTGGGGGGTCAGGAGGGGGTCAGAATTAGTGAGGGCTTCAGTGTCAGTTAAGAGAGTTAATGTCCAGTTTCTGCTCAGAAGTTTTGCAGTTAAATGCTCTGAGAATGTTATGATTCATTCAGCAGTGAGAGGGAAATTGTAAGACCCTGCGGAGGCAAAGAGAAATAAAACCAGGTGCCCAGTCTGAGATGGTTGACATTCCAGTGGGGGAGACGGAAGTATGTGCCAGTGAACTATAGTAAAGTACTGTAGCTCCTATGATAGCTGCCACACAGGGTACTGTAACGCACAAAGGAGGGAACACTGATGATGGTGGCTAACGAGCACTTTGTGCCAGCATGGTGCTAAGTGCATTATCTCTTTCCTGTACAAAAGCGTGTCATTAGCATCCTGATCTTACAGGTGAGGAAACTAGAGCACAGAGAAGTTAAAGAAATTCCTTGAGTTTGTGCATGTGTTGGAGCTGTGAGTAGAGGGGATTATCTGCTAGACTTTGGCATCTTCGCTCTTCTTTGTGATGTGGACAGGGACCCTCTGAAGAGACTTCAGAGAGATGCTAGCCCTTGATCCGTAGCTTCAGTGTGCCTTCATTATGTGAGGCAGCAGGGATAATGAAGAATGAATGTGGCCACTGCTGAAGCTCATGGTCTCATCCGTCACGTTAAATATATTTCTTTGTGTGTGTGTGTGTGTGTGGGGGGGGGGGCTTGTTTTGTTTGTTGACTCATGACTGAAGACTTTAGAAACTTGCAGTTCAGTGGATTTATATATATTTATATATATTATTTATTATATATATAATATTATATATATTTATAATATATAATATATATATATTTATATCAGAGTAAGAGAATTTGTTGGAAATCTTATTTGTATGCATAGGCCTTATTATTTTTTTTTTTTAATTTTTTTTTCAACGTTTTTTATTTTTATTTTTGGGACAGAGAGAGACAGAGCATGAATGGGGGAGGGGCAGAGAGAGAGGGAGACACAGAATCGGAAGCAGGCTCCAGACTCCGAGCCATCAGCCCAGAGCCTGACGCGGGGCTCGAACTCACGGACCGCGAGATCGTGACCTGGCTGAAGTCGGACGCTTAACCGACTGAGCCACCCAGGCGCCCCAGTATAGGCCTTATTTTTAAGGACATAGCCATAGATACCAAATTATTTTATCACTAGGAATTCTGTCACGTTGCATTTTTCCCCCATGGGAGGGGCTCTGACCTTGTGTTTTCTGTGAATTTGAGGTTTTTTTAGAAGTTTTGACTCAAAAGTTAGCATATTTCAGTTTGTGCTAAACTTAATAATTGAAAACTTACATTTTAGTCATCATTAATTTTTTTTTAATGTTTCATTTATTTTGAGAAAGAGAGAGTGTGCATGTGTGAGCGGAGGAGGGGCAGAGGGAAAGAGAGAGAATTTCAAGGAGGCCCTGTGCTGTCAGCGCAGAGCCTGATGCAGGGCTCGAGCTCATGACCTAAGCTGAAATCAAGAGTCTAATGCTCAACTGACAGAGCCACCCAGGGGCCGCTCATTAAATGTTTTTGTATCCCATATTTCCTTCAATCTTTGTGGTTCTGTGACATAGGTGGTGTTACCCCCACTGAACACATGAGCAACCTGAGGCTTAGTGGTTAAATATATTGCCCAAATCACATAGCTAGTGAATGATAACACCAGAAAAATGTTGGCCAAAAAAGAGTAAACAAATATTAGTTCTCTTTTGAGCATATACCTCCGGGATCTCCAGCTCAAGTGCCCACGATAAAGAGTAGGACAGACCTTGGTGAATTGCATGTGACCAGTCTGAAGCAGTCGCCGCTCAGTTCCACTTGCTTGTTGCTATGTGAGGAAGTGGATCTGGTGTCTTGGATCTTCTGAGAGATAATATTTTTATTTATTTATTTTTTTAATTTTTAAAGGTTTTTGTTTTAATCCCAGTGGGGGATAATGGATAATGTTCTTTTTTTTTTTTTTTTTTTTTTTTTGAGGGATAATATTCTTGCAGAGCATTCAGGAGATGCTGAAAATCTGGATTTTAATGTATTTAGTTCTAAAATTTGCTATTTAAAAACTAATTGTATATACCAAAACACATTTGTGGGCTATGTACAGTAAGTACTAGATTGCCTGATTATAAACTCTGATCTGCCTGATGGCTGACATTTTGGTACCCACTGTTCAAAGTAGGAGGTACTACACATGTAATGATTATTGATCAGAAGTCTACTGGTAAATTGCCAGATTAAAAGTGTGTTGTAATTGACTCATACTGATATCTTTGGGGAAGTGACAGTTTGAATGCTTTCATTATATAATCAGGCTAATTTTCAGGAGTGATAGGGTTTGGATGAGGACAAGACTTGGTAATACTTTTGATTTGTGCTGTTAGCATTTTAAATTAGTTTGTTTATTTGTTTGTTTATTTTGAGAGAGAGCGTGCGAGTGTGAGCGAGTTGGGGAGGGGCAGAGAGAGGGAGAAGGAAAATCCCAAGTAGGCTCTGGGCTAAGAGCATGGAGCTTAATCTCATAGAACCTGAGCCAAAATCAAGAGTCGGATGCTTAACCAACTGAGCCACCCAGGCACCCCAGTGCTCTTAGCACGTTAGATGCTACCAGATTCTTGTATCTTTTGGTCTTTTCTACAGTATGGGAAGTGAACAAGGCGGGTAATCATAACCTCTTAAGATAAAGAAACTGATGCCTACTAAATTACAGTTTAGTAGAAAGTGCACCAGATTGAGAGGGACTTGAACTCTGAATATAATATACCACTAACAGCCTTTGGATTTTGTCAAGTCATTTACAAATCCTTGTATCTTTTTTCCATCTGGATGATAATGAGGACCTCAACTCAAGTCTTGCTCAGGTCTTTTCAGGATGCCAAGCTTCCTGATTCTAATTGACACTCTTAAAGTCATACAACTGATTACTGGCAGATCCCCATGGACAATGGTTCAAATCTAAAAATATGGTTCCTCTTCCCTTAACAGTAGGTAGGGAGCCACTGCTCAGCTTTTCCCTCCGTTCTTTGTTCATCACTAATTCTGGGAATGGACCTTGACAGGCCAGGTGCTTCCCAAGTGCATACAGTGTTTTGTTGACTATGTATACACAAGATTGAAAGAGGGGGCATAGGGACACCCAGCATAGTGAGAGAAATATGGCCAGGGAGTTCCTAGCCCAAGAGTTTAATTTATTTTTGTTTTAATACCCAGCTTCTACAAGGTGAAAATAGAAGAAAGATTGGTCTTCTAGATACTGTTTTCATTCATACTCTATTGTATAAGGAAATAACATAGAATATAAAAGTGAAAATAAATCCTGACCAGTCACTCAAAATTTATTATCTCTAGTTGGCAGTGGTGTAGATATATAGAGGAAACAGATTTAATATAGGAAACACAAAATTTGGACCCAAAGAAGAGAACAGTTTTAAGTAATTGAAATTGAGAAAAATGGGAGAAACCACTTAAACAACAAAACTTAAATTCTGGAAACAGCCAAGGAGGTACTAGAATAACTACTGGAATTAGATTATAGTAATTGCTTGTGAAATAAATTGCATATTCTATCACATTTACCCCAAATATATGCAGTGTTAGATTTGTATCCTATCCTATGCTTTTATTACTGATGCAGACAAAATGGACTGAATGTGTAAAACTTCAAAAAAATAACATTTTTTAATTTCCCTATGGACACATTTTAAGATACTATATTATAAACAAGTACTCTTTCAGCACAGAAATTGGTAGAAAATTGTTCAAAGGAATGGTTTTCTTTTTAAAACAGTAAATTAAAAAAAATTTTTTTTTAACATTTATTTGTTTTTGAGAGAGCATGAGCACAGGAGGGGCCGAGATAGAGGAACACACATATCCCGAAGCAGGCTTCAGGCTCTGAGCTTTTAGCACAGAGCTACACGCGGGGCTTGAACCCACAAACTGAGATTGTGACCTGAGCTGAAGTCAGACGTTTAACCAACTGATGTACCCAGGTGCCCTTAAAAATGGTTAAATTTTAAATCTGAACTTCACTTGCTGACGTAAAGGAGACTAACAAAGAACTGAGGTGCAGGCTTGAATCAATGTGAGGTGGGGCTTTAGAGTCCCACCCCCCTGTATTTGAATGCTGGCTCTGCCAGGTATTCCCTGTGTGACCTGGACATTCTGCAAAATGAGGATAATAGTGCTGGTCTCAACATATGGTAGTGGTGATGGTTAACTGAAACAACGTAAGCAAGTACCTGGTTCTCTGGTGCTTCTGGAGAGGTATGGGTACATTCAGGGGTATAACACATTCCAGTGTTAGTATAGTGTAACAAGAAATGACTCTGGAGTGGTTGTGAAGAAATGAGACTCGTTTTCGTGTCTGGATCGTGAGATTAATCTTGTTCATTTCTACCTGTGCTTTGTGAAGTAATGCACCTACTAACCGTGCACTGTTGGGGAAGGGTTTCAGTATGCTGTTTCCAGGTGTAAGGTTAAATGATCTATTTAGATTAAATGAATTGATCTGTTGAATAACGATAAGCATTTCCATTGCTTATATTACCTTTATGTGTGTGTGCCCATGACTACCCACTGAAGTTGTTAAAACAAGGGATATCATGTTCTCCTTGTCTCTGTCCTACTAGTGCTGAAACTGAAGCTTTGGAAGTAAAGCGATTGAAGGCCGAGATCTGATAATGACAAAGCTAGGGTGCAAACCTTTGGTTTTTTCACTCTAAATACAATGCTTTTGTCACTATTACATGCTATTCTGGATTTGGATGTTGGAACTGGCCCTTGTTTTGGGATGGTCATCAACACAGCCCTTCTTACTTATTTTAACTTAATGCTTACAGAAAGTTATTACTCATACAGTGAAAGTATTTGGTTACAGGTATAATCTTATAACATGAAGTTTAAAGGTTTAATAAAACTCTAATAATAATTGGGGCATCCTGGTGGCACAGTCGCTTGAGCGTCTGACTCTTGATTTTGGCTCAGATCATGATCTCACTGTCCTTGACTTCCAGGCCTGTATCGGGCTCCATACTGGCAGCATGGAGCCAGCTTGGGATTCTCTCTTTCCCTGTCTCTGCCTCTCCCCACTCAGCTTGCTCTCTCTCTCTCAAAATAAATAAACTTAAAAAAAAAACAAAACACCTCTAATAGTAATACTTATTGAAAGCAGAGATTGGTGGTGATTGGTTACTCATATGTTGCTAGTGGGAATATAAATTGGTGAAAATTTTCTGGAGAGAACTTTGGCATTATTTATCCAAGTTTAAAAAAATAAGTCACGCAAGCCTTTTGAACTTGTAATTCCGTTTTTAGAAATTTTATTAAAGAAATAATCAGAAATGTAGAAAAATATTTATGTTGAAAGATGTTCACTGTAGCAGTACTTAAAATAGCAAAAATTAGAAACCACTTTAGTAGCCAACAAAGAGAAATTATGGAAAAGCCAATCAGTGGAAATATTGTGCAATCATCTTAGATGTTTTAGAAGAATTTTAGTGACATAGTAATATGCTCATCATGTAACATACAGTGGGAAAAGGCTATAAAATTATACAAATTATTTATTTATTTTTTACATGTTTATCTTTATTTTTGAGATAGAGACAGAGCATGAGCAGGGGAGAGGCAGAGAGAGAGGGAGACACAGAATCGGAAGCAGGCTCCAGGCTCTGAGCTGTCAGTTCAGAGCCCAGCGCTGGGCTTGAACTCATCAACTGCGAGATCATGACCTGAGCTGAAGTCGGACGCTCAACCGACTGAGCCACCCAGGTGCCCCCAAATTATACAAATTATGATCTCAATTATGCCAAACATATATGCGAGGGAAAAGAAGAAATAGGTGGTCAGATTATAGGTCTTTATGCTTTTTTCTGTTTTCCCAAGTATTCTGATTTTTTTAATAGAAAAATCATTTTAGTTTCAGCCTGATACCAAGAAATTTGAGTAGAACCAGGGAAAATCATTCCATCAAAAATTTCCACTAATGCAGGTGATCTGAAGTTCTAAATGCATTGTATTTTCAAGTTTTGACCTCAGTTGTTTTATGTTTAGAATATGGTTTCACGTATCTTGACATAAATGATGTGGAGATTCCCAGGCTAGCCTTTCTCTCCTCCCCACAAATCCTGCGTAAGACATCATTATCATGGAAGAAGAGTTGCATTTGTGTTGGTGGTACCAGTGTCCTAGTGCTACTATCACCTCTTCAGTGACCAGTGGGACAATGGTAGCCCTGTGACAGCTGTCTTTCAGAGAAAGAACACTCCTATATCTGGGAGGCTGGACATTGGTATGTAGAGCTTTTATGTGAACTAAATGCTTCTGTACTGGGAAGTGCTTTATTGGTATGGGAAATTGTATGTGTGACTTTCTCACTTTTTTTAAGAAAAAATTAAAGGTCAAAGTTTGGGTTTTAATTCTCCTGATAACAGTATTAAAAAAGTATGAATATTAGAATGTCGTGACGAATTGGTGCTTTTCTGATTGCCATATATTCCATAATAGAAATAGCAATAGTTTCTGCACGTACAGATCAGCAAATGGCCAGTTAGGGTTTTTGTTGTCATTGCTGTTGTACATGTAATTCTCCTATATACAATATAAAAAACATGCAGAAAATTTAACGATGTATTTGAGCATATTTAAATTAGGAAAATACCAGGCAAGATGTTTCTTTTTGTAAACTGCTTCTGTCCAAAGCATTCTGTATATTATCAGAATGAAAAATGACAGCACTTTGTCATCTGTTCAAATTGATATTGCACTCTATGCAATGACAGCTGAAAAGGCCCACAGGTGCCATATAAAGAGGTGACCATGTTGTCATATTTCATTTCGGCATCCCTCTGCAAAGCCATAATTACCTAATTAGGTTGTTAATTAGGAGATTAGCATTTCACTATATTGATAGAATGCTCTTTACCGGCGTGGGGCTAGATACAGATTTGTCTGCCCTAATTTATAATCTCTGCCGTTTTTGTACTTATTTATTTGCTTAAGTTCCTGATGTGGGGCAATTCGGTTTACCTGAGAAACAGTTTGTTTATAAGCTAATGAAGCTATGATCACTGGATTAAAGTTGCTGAGTTAAAATGTGAACCAAATTAAAAGGATGGTTACATCCCCAAAATGATAATAAATATTCTGAGTTGGTAGAACCTGTATTCTCATTAGCATAGGCAACAAATACATGATAAGATATAAAACTGTTAGTATGAAAAAAAAATCCGAAATACAAAAACTAAGTCTGAAATGTGATAGATATTTAATATATCCTAAACTAGGTGAAGGAAATTATTTAGTTATCTTGAATAACAAATGTCTGTCATTTACACTGGAGACTTATAAAATATGTTAAGTATTTTGAACATGTTTCAGAAACTGAAGCTTGGTAAATAACTTTGGAACAAATACATTCAGTCTTCAGTTTAGACTTCTTTAGATAGTCATCATGCATCAGGGTTTATTTCATTTGTACCTTCTGTCCATTAGTCTGTGCTTGGAACATTCTCTTCTCACGGCCTTTGCAGTCCTGAGTGCTTATGGAATTTGAAGTATTTCATAGCACCCTTCACTTGGTGAACTATTTGGAGTAAGCGGCATTTCTATCAAGTGTGTCTAACCTTTTTTGGGGGAGTGGGGTAGGGATCCGCAAAAAAATGATTTTCTTCTTTTTACTCCAGTGCATGACTTGACTATAATGTTTGTAATTTACATTATATGTACTTTTTCTGCTCTTTCCAGTTAAGGAGCACGGTGTTAGCCACTGTGGTAGTAGTTTAGCTTCTTTTTTTTTTTTTTTAATGTTTGTTTTTGAGAGAGAGAGAGAGAGAGAGAGAGAGAGAGACAGTGCGAGCGGGGTAAGAGCAGAGAGAGAGAGAGAATCTGAAGCAGGCTCCAGTTCTTAGTTGTCAACACAGAGCCCAACATGGGGCTCGAACTCATGAACCGTGAGATCATGACCTGAGCTGAAGTCAGATGCTTAACCAACTGAGCCATCCAGGCACCCCTTTAGCTTCTTTTGATGTAATCAGGATGATAGCTGTTGGAGTTGTAGAAAGTGTATGTGCACTTAAGTCCTTTTCCCACACAGTTGTTATGAAGAATTGCCTTTGTTTGATCTGTAATGTTCTTTAAAATTATAAAAATATCTTAAAATATTTGTGTATGAAAAAAATATCCTATCAAGTTAAGTTTTTGCTTAATTGTAATCATTCATGTATTCAGTCTCTGCTGAATACATAGGAGGCACCAGGCATATGTCTGGGAATTGAGCGATGCAAACTGCAGACACTGACTCTGCTCTCATGGGACTTACAGTCTAGTACAGGCTACTTGGAGAAGTGTTTAGTAATGAGGGTGAAGGTGAATATGGAGGAGTACCTACCCGGGACTTGATAAGGTCAAACCTTCCTGGGGCGGGTGAAGTCTGAATTGCGATCTGAAGGATGAAGGAGCCAGGGGTGTCTGAGCGAGGTGGAAGGACAGAGAAAACCGTTCTAGACACAAGGAGTATATGTTCAAAAGCTTGAAAGAACCTGAAGGTTGAGTATGGCTAGAATAAAAAAGACTAAAAGCAGAAGTAGAAGATGGAACTGCAGATGGGGGCAAGGTTCGGTTTACTAAAGAGGTTGGGAAGTCACTGAAGAACTTTAAGACAAGTTAGGCAACAAGTTAGGTGAGAGATGGTGGCTTGGATAGGTTATAAAGATACAAGTGAATGAAATCTAAAGAGAAGAGGATGCAGAGGGTTAATTAAATGGCTGTAGGTTTCTCAGAAAGGAGTCAAGAATTTTGGTTTTTAGTTTTTATTAGTTTTTAAAATTTTTTTAAATACTTATTTTTGAGAGAGAAGAGAGAGTGAGAGTGAGTGGGGCAGGGGCAGAGAGAGATGGAGACACAGAGTCCGAAGCAGGCTCCAGGCTCTGAGCTGTCAGCACAGAGCCTGGTACAGGGCTCGAACTCACGAACTGCAAGATCATGACCTGAGCCGAAGTCGGAAGCTTAACCGACTGAGCCCCTCAGGTGCCCCAAAGAGTCAAGGATTCTAATTTGGACATTGGATTTGTTTTATAATTTTAAGTGTGAGAATGAGTTTTAGTATATCAAAGGGAAGAGGTCATGAGATTTCTTTTCCGATTGACCAAAACATGTACAGTACTACCAGCTAGTTTTCTTTCAGGCGAATTGGGAAGAACACTCATATTTGAGTGTCACTTTTGGTTCCTGCACTGTGACAACAGCTTTGTGGGGTATGCGATAGTGTCTTAATAAGGTCCAGAGACACTGCGATTTTTCCCAGTTTTCTGTTACTGGGTTACTGGGTGGTGGAATTGGAGCACACCTGAGCTCTCCAAAGCCTTTGTGTTCTCTGCTATACCATGTTGCCTTTCTTGTTTTATCTCCTTTTTGTTTTTTTCAAAGTGAGGAGAAGTACTCGCCACAGACCAGTAGCTCAGTGGGTTGCTGACCGAGGCATTGTGTTAACTCTGTGGCTTCTTCCACCCAGCTCTAGTGTGGATTAGTGTCTGGTGCTTTGGTAGGAGAAGCCTCTCCAGTGCCCCAGTATTTGTTTCAGCAAAGTCCAAGATTCTGTTGGCATTTCCGGCACCAGGATTTAATCCCCCTCAGCTAGAAATACAGACTAGCCACCTCCACACGAGTTCACTAGCATATATGAAAGTTCTCCTTTTTCTGGGGAAAAGATTGGGAAACTCCCATTTTTGCATGAGGAATTTAGTATCTTTTGATGTAATCAACTTGTAATGCAAATTGTTTTTAAAAATTTCATGGTTATAGTGGCCACTGCTGTTCAGTTAAGTGGTTTGTTGGCATCATTGTGTTGGAATCACTTGAAATAGAAGAAATCTAGGAAACAGCAGCATGGATTCTATTCTGTGTTTCAACCCCCACCCCCATTTTTGAAACTGGGATATAATTCTTATGCCATAAAATCCACCCCTTTAAAGTGTACAATTTAATAGTTTCTAGCATATGCACAGAGTTGTATAACCATCATCGCTATAAAATTCCGGAACGTTTTTATCACCCAGAAGGAAACCCCAAGTTTCCACAAGTGACCACAGGTAGTCACTCCTCATTCCTCCCTCCCACAGCCTCTGGCAACCATTAATCTACTTTCAATGAACCTTTCATAAAAATGGAGTCATGCAGTATGTGGCCTTTTGTGTTCGGTTCTTTTACTAGCATAATGTTTTCAAGGTTCATCTGTGTTGTTGCATGTATCAGTACTTCATTCCTTTTTATTGCTGAATAATATTCCATTCTATGGAAATACCACATTTTGCTTATTAATTCATCAGTTGATGGAGATGTGTTTTTTCCCCCACTCTTTGGCTATTGTGAATAATACTGCTATGAACATGGCTGTGCAGGTTTTTGTGTGAACGTATGTTTTCTGTTCTTTGGGGTGTATACCTTGGAATGGATTGCTGGGTCATATGGTAGGTAACATTTTGCAGAATTGCCAACCATTTTCAAAAGTAGCTGTACCATTTTACATTCCCACGAGCAGTTTATAAGGTCTGCCCCCCTTTTTGTTTCTGCTCTCTTTATGCTTTGTTGCTGAAGTCTGGGCTGGAAGCAACCCTAGGCTTAGGAGTTCCATGAGCCCTTTGTCTTGATAAATGGGAAATTTTCCATTTTTCATGTTCATTCTGGTTCATATGTGAACCTGTGTCCCAGGCCTTATACTAGAGTATTAGTGACAGGAAGCCAAATAAGGCTTTTAGACTTTTCCTCTCAAGGACTTCCCAATCCAGTGTTTGGAACTTGTTACTAGGGGATGGGGGGCAGAAAGGGAAAAGCCAGTGAAAAAAGTAACTGCCTAGGAATTTGTGAATTTCCACAGCATGGATCCTAACTTTAGAATCTAGGCAAAGATTTACTTGGTTTTCACAGCGTCTAGGGTTTCTTTTTCTTGGCCCATCCTTTAACTACAGCTAGAGCTATTCCTTGGACTTTATTCCTAAGTTATTGCTCTTCTTTCCTTACATATTTTCCTTGAGTAAGCTCATTCACATCCGTGGCTCCCTCTGTCATTTATATGTTGATGTCTTCCGAATTTGCTCAGGTCTTTCTCCTAGGTTTCATTTGCATATTCTTTGTCACTTACATGTTGTAGTCTCCCAAATTCACTCAGACCTCATTTGGGCTGTCAGGTTTACATCGTGATGAATATCTATTTGGGTAATCCATAGACATTTCAAGGTCATTGTGTTTGAAACATAATTCTTTACTTCCCCCCTACCTGTTAAGCTGTTCCTCCTTTTGAGTTTACAGTTTCATTTTGTTGGCACTGTATGCAGGCCATAGAGTTTCCCCTTCTCCTTAACCCTCCACATTCGTTCAGTCACCAAGTTCTACCAATTTCATCTTCTAAATATTTTTTTATCTAGTTAAAAAATGTTTAGACCTTTCACTGCCTTACTTCAGATTTCATCATCTCTCCCTGAGCCATAGACACAGCTTCATAATTAATCTTGTGTCTTGTTGGTCAGATTAATCTTCTATGCCAGAACAAACTCTCTGAAACTCAGCAACTTTGAATTCCATGTAGTGTTAATTACTAAATACATGTTCTGCTGTTTCTTGTTTTCGTGCCTTTTCTCATGCTGTCTCTCCTACTTGGAAGAGATGAGTTTGTCTTCTTCCAACCATCCAACTTCTCATCTTTGAAGATTCATCTTAGAACAGGGAATAATTGCAGTAACAATAATAGTAGATGTTTGTATAATGCTTACTGTGGGCCAGACACTGTTATATGCACATAACATATATGAATTCTTTAAATCCTCACAACAATCCTATGAGATAGGCACCAAAATATTCCTGTTTACAGATGCAGAAACAGGCACTGAACTTGTTACTTTCCCTACGTCCCCCAGTGAGTGAGTGGCCGAGTTCAGATTTGAACCCAGGCAGTATGATGCTTGATTGCTTGCTCTTGGTCTCTCCTACCCACCCTTTGTCAACCTACCTGATTCCCTCCACTTCTTCTACCTCAAAAGTTAGTTATCCTTTTCCTGCTTCTGTAATAACCCGTGCATGGCCTGATGTTAATCTGTAGTCCATAGGACAGGTCTGGAGCAAATTTGATTTTAAACAGTTTTGATTAAGGAGGCAGCATTATAGGTTATTTTAATTACCAGCTTTTTTCCCCCTCCACTATTCTTAAGGTGACTAAGTTGGAGGTGATTACTTCCATTATCTTGATCTTAGTCATCTCTGTGAAGCCTTGTCTGAATATCTAGTTTCATTTATTTTTCTTTTGTATTTCCATAATACTTTGTTATAGAATCCCTTGGCACTGCTCTCACTCTTTATTGTGACCATTTATGTACTTATCTCCTTTGCTTGACTCCCTTGCTTACCTCTTGGGGATAGGCAGTAAGACTTAACTACTCTACACTCCTAACTGCCAGCATGTGCTAAGTATTCATGCTTGTTGAATGAACAGTTAAGTCTGCTTATACCATATCTCGATTAGTGAGAGAAGAGGGTTAAGAAGAGTGTGATGAAATGGACTTACATTGGAAATTCAAGGCAGCATGTAATGATTGTTTGGAGCAGGAATTCTGGAGCCAGGTTGCGTAATTTATCCTGGCTCCCCCTTTTACTAGTTTTGTGACCTTGGGCAAGTCTGTGCCTTAGTTTACCGGTGTGTAAAATATAAATAATAACATAATCCACCTCACAGTTTAGTAAGTGATGTGAATACTTGCTAAATAAATAAATAAACCTTCTGGAACCCAGAGAATGATTATTCTACTTAAGTTGTATTTTGTGAAACACTTTTAACCTATCTAAAACATTATAGGCAGAATGAAGCCAATCCTGATGCCCTATCCTCATTTTGATCCATGCAGTGATGGTTTAAAAAGAAAAAAAGAAGGCAGACTAGAAGGTTGGAAAAATAGCTGGCAGTGCAGTTTTATTAGTAACAATAATAGCAGTTATCATGTACTGAGGTTATGAAAGCTCCATTCAAATGAAAGTACAAAGCACCTTTCAAAGTCACATAAAAATAGTTTGGGGATTATCTGCTAGTTTAGATTATCTCATTGCTGTCCTTCATTCATTAGGAGTTGAATGAATTTGATAGTTGAGAGCTAACTTTACTTCCAGAATGATGCGACTAGAACAGGAAAAGTCAATCATATTGCATCTTGGATTTACTTCTTTTTTAAGTATTCTTTTTTGTAAGTATCCCTATGAAGTGGATAGGACATACATTATGGATAGTTAACTGTTCACGGAACAGAGTCAGAGATACCTTACTCACTTGAAGTCATCCCACTGTTATTCCCTAGGCAGGCTACAGACAATGACCTGGAATTCTAGATGTGTTTACTGTAACACTTAGCGTTCTAGGAACTGGATTCTATACATAATAGCATTAAAAAACAGGTGGTGATAATGCCCATTCAACTCAGTCAACATGGTTTACCTTTGTAGTGGGTTTGCTGCCAAAATGTTGATACTATTAAAATCTTTGTCAAAAAAGGAATTCCTTGTACTTTTCCTAGAGTCTGAACCATGGCACAATGTTATAAGTGAAAATTGCAATAGAATTCTTTTTTCCTCTGAAGCAAAAACACAAAACTTTTTAGTTGGACTCTGGGGTAAACTCCAGCCATATCCTTCTCCTCCTCAGACGTGACAGGAATAGAATTTGAGAGCTGAAAGGCCCTTTTCATAGTGCAAACTCCCCACATAACAGATGTAACAATGGACTGATAATGTAAAACAGTTTTAAAGAGGCTTAAAGAAGTGACTTGTCCGAAGCCATGTAATTAGGTCCCTGGTTATTAGGGAATTGGAATTCAGGTTTCCTGAGTGGTGCTGGCAGTAAACTGTGTTGCTTCCCTTAAATGATGATGTGGTTAACCAGGGGGCCAGGCAAGTGGAAGCATAACTCTCTTGAATTCTTGTATTTGTTTAAGCAAACTTCAGACATCAAGGAGACAATGAAAGGAAAATAAATCTTAGCATGTAGTGGGAAACTTATCTACTTGAACCAGCACCATGGATAAGGGGTCTTTTTTTGGGAAAAATCATGGTGCACCCCTTTGGGAACAAGAAAGATGGGTTTGTTCATCTATTCATTCTGCGTGGAGCTCTTACTGGATGCCAGCCACATTCTACTAGAATCTGGCAGCACAGTGATGAATAAGACAGTGTCCTTAAGGAGCTGAGAGTTTAGAAGAGAAAACCAACATATAAATAGATAATTATATATTTAAAAAAATCGTGTGATTAGTCATTCATTCAGTCTTTTTTTTTTTTTTAAGGCTCTCTCTGGCTGCTATGTCCTATGTCCAGAGAGAGATCCTTTTTTTTTTTTTTTTTAAGTTCGTCTATTTATTTTGAGAGAGGGAGAGGGAGGGGCAGAGAGAATCCCAAGCAGGCTCCGCATTGTCAGCACAGAGCCCGATGTGGGACTCGAACTCACAAACTGCAAGACCATGACCTGAGCAGAAGAAACTGAGAGTTGGACGTTTAACCGACCGAGCCACCCAGGTGCCCCCAGGGAGATCCTTTTAAAATGTGAGTTAGATCATATCAACTGCTCTGCTCGCAATCCCCTTGTGATTTTCTCCTTTACTTGGTGTAAAGGAAGAATCTTTAGAATGGCCTGCACTCCACATGTTTGCTCCTCTCTTCCAGACCTCGTCCTCTACTACTTGCTTCCCTGCTGGACTCCTTGCTACTTCTTGAACGGTGCGAGGCACGCTCCCCTAAACTTCCCTTCAGACGTTTACCTGGCTTGTTCTCTCACCTCCTTCAAATATTAACTCAAATGTCAGATTCTCAGTGAGGCGTTCCTTGACCATTTATAATTGCAGCTGTGGCTCCACCACCTGGCATGCCCTTCTCTCTTGCCTGTGCTGTCCTACCATAGCACTTCTTTTTTTTTTTTTTTTTTTCCTTTTAATGTTTATTTTTGAGACAGAGACAGAGTGTAAGTGGGGGAGGGGCAGAGAGAGAGAGGAGACACAGAATCCGAAGCAGGCTCCAGGCTCCAGGCTCCGAGCTGTCGGCACAGAGCCCGACGTGGGGCTCGAACTCACAAACCGTGAGATCATGACCTGAGCCGAAGTCGGACACTCAACCGACTGAGCCACCCAGGTGTCCCTACCATAGCTCTTCTAATTTAGCATATAATTTACTCTTTTGTTTTGCTTGTCTCCCCCACTAGAATGTGTACTCAGTGAGGGTGGGACTTTCTGCTTTGTTTTCTGCTGTACTCTTTGCATTCTAGAATAGTGCCTGGCACGTAGTAGGCTTCCGTAAGTATTTGTTGTATGAATAAATTCAACAAACGCATAGTACTTACTACTAGCAGGCACCGTGCTGGGTAAATTATTTGGTGGAACTAGTGACAAAGTGCAGCGCAGTGGGGCCACACAGAAGGGAGCAGCTAACCTGCTGTGTGGGATTCACTGGGGAGGTTTCCTGGAAGAATTGACCATTGACCTGGATTTTGAGGAATTAGTAGGAGGTAGCCAGATGAAGAAGGGTGGATAAGCTTCAGATCAAGTTTGATGATGGAGTGCAACTTGTCTTTATTGTAGTAATTTAGGCTTTGATTTTCCTTAGGGCATGTTAAAATTTCAGTAAACAGATGCTGGGCGTTGAGCTCGTTTAGTACCTTCGAAGATTTGAGCAGAGATTTTAGCGGGAAAGTTGTATAGTTTAGTCTCAGTATAAATGAAACTGTTCCAAGGGGGTTGGAAATTACCACAGATTTAGTGGCTTCACACAGCATATCACAGCAGAGTTTCTCAACCTTGGCATCATTGACACTGACCTTTTGGGGAGGTATAATTCCTTGTTGTGGGTACTGTCTGTGCATTACAGGATGTTTAGCAGCATCTGTGGCATTTATCCACTACATGCCAACAGCACCCACCCCTAGTGTGACAACCAGAAATGTCTCCAGACATTGCCAAATGTCCCCTGGGGAACAAAATCACCTTCCAACGGAGAACCATCACATTAGAACCACTGCATTACTGTTGGGGTCTAGGTATTCCTACCTTTAGCAACTTTACAAATGATTGGGCAGGGGGAGAGATTTATACCTCTATACAGTAACCACATTTCAGATTCTAGAATTGGATCAAAAAGTTTAAAATCAGTTCCTTATACATGATATTCATATAATTGACTATATTGAAGGTAGACATAAAGTGCTTTTAAAACATTTTGGACCCTGCAAATTGGAGAGGAGTTCACAGGATGGGATTCTTGAGTTCCACTTTGAAGAATAAGGTTTGTAGTGGAGAGGGGCACATCTCAAGGGGATTATCATTACCAAAGGCTGAACCATGTTCAGAAAGTTCTGGGTGTTGTCTGCTGGGGAGAAGGGGCAGGTGAGTAAAACTGGGTTGTATATCAAGGCAGAGGTGTCTAGGCTGTTTTCCTGCACTATTTTCATTTCTGTTGCTGCTTAACAAATTAACACAAACTTAGTGGCTTAAAACAATACACATTTATTGTCTCTCAACGGGTCAGGAGTTACAGCTTCATTTGGGTTTTCTGCTGAGGGTCTCAAAGGGATGACATCTGGAGGTTTGATGAGGGAAAGATTGCTTTCCAGGCTCTTTCAGGTAGAATTCATTTCCTCGTGGCTGTATGATTGAAGTCCTCATTTCTTGCTACCCGTTGGCTGGGCCACTCTCAGTGCCTGCAGGTTATTCTCAGATCCTTGCCATGTGTTGTTCCATAACTTGGCTGTTTGCTTCTTTGAGGTCAGCAGGAAGATACGTCTCTTCAGTTGCCTACGATGGAGTCTTATATAACAGTAATCAGGGTGTAACTTACCCTCCACACCCCCCCGGCCCCTGCCGCCACACCAGCCCCAACACTTTTGCTATACTCTGTTGGTTAGGTTTTATCCACACTCCAGGAGTGGGCGTGACACAATTGCATGGATATCAAGAGACAAGAATTTCTGGAGTCATCTTTGAATTCTGACTACCATACACACTTTCAGCTTCTTGGAAGGCAGGGGCCACATCTTTTTCTTAGCATTATATCTCTGGTACCTGGCACATAGTAAGTGCTTTATAGATATCTGTCAGATGAATGTAATCAGTGAATGAGTATTTGGTGGGCAGTTGAGTGCTATTTATGGTTTCAGCTCCTATACTGACATATTTCAGAAATTTCACACTGGGAAGCAGTCTTGTTTCTCTGGCATTATTCATTTCTTCACTCTAGGTAAAACTATAAACACTTTTACCTGAAATATTAAAGTAAAATCTGAAATTATTTGTTTATTGCCACAAGTGTCAATCAAATCTAGTTATGTCAGAGAGACAACCCCCAACGGAAAAATAATTTAGGGCTGCATTGCACCAAACTGGCAGATTTATTGTAACAGCCATTTCTGGCTGTTGGCATGTTTGGAGTTTTGGGGGTGGTGGAGTGGTTAGATTTTCTGAAGTTTCACATCTATTGTTAGCTATTAAACATTATTTCAAAACACTTCAAAAATACTGATTGTTTTATAATGGCTGCATAAAAATCTGGATTTTAGTCTAACTTGTGCTTGCAACTTTATATATAGTTTGGTGTTATTAATAATTACAGTTCTTTTTTTTTAAGGTCTCATTTTTAAGTAATCTCTTTGAGGCTTGAACATATAAACCTGAGATTCCTTTTTTTTTTTTTTTTTTAATGTTTATTTTTGAGAGAGGAAGAGATAGAGCGTGAGTGAGGGAGAGGCAGAGAGAGAGAGGGAGACACAGAATCTCCCATCCGAGTACTAACCAGGCCCGCCCTGTTTAGCTTCTGGGATGAGATGCAGTTGGGTGCGTTTAGAGTGGTATGACCGTAGACAGGAGACACAGAATCTCAAGCAGACTCCAGGCTACGAGCTGTCAGCACAGAGCCGGACGCAGGGCTCAAACTCATGAACCACGAAACCATGACCTGAGGTGAAGTCTGACGCCTAACCAACTGAGCCACCCAGGTGCCCCCACTGAGATTAAGAGCTGCATGTTCTTCTGACTGAGCCAGCCAGGTGCCCCGACAGTTGTTCTTCATACTTGTCATAGGAAACCTCTATTGAGCAAAATTCAGCCCTTCCTTGAGTGGCCCGTTGATAAAATGCCATTTTATCTTCACAAAATCAGACATTTCTTATAGCAGAGTCTGTTTCTCCACTAGGCCTTGCTGTCCAAACTGGGTTTATGAGAATTCCAGTATGTGCCAGGGAATATTGGAAGCCACAGAGTAAGCATGGCATATATTCCTGGAATATCCGTTTTAGTGATGTATTCAAAGGTAAAACTTTTTCCTGTTAAAACAATACAGGTGCAGTATATTATAGGATAGAATGCAGAATATGAGTGAATTCTAAAAGTAAGTTTCTTATAGCCTGTTGCTTTAGGTGGCTCCCCCAAGGTTCTCTAATACCTTGATTTATGGCCACTGTCCTCTCCCCTTCGGGTGTGTCCGTGGACAAGTTTACTGTGCACTACCATCCTTTAACTGGATGTGGCACATGGTAAGATTCAGAGACATTTCAGGTAGAGGTTAGTAGCCCAAGAAAAATCAAGGGCCAGGGTCTCTTGTTCCAAAGGAGACATTTTACAGGAGAGAAAACCTGGTCTCCTGGTAGGTTGGTGATCCCTAGATGCGACTTTCTTCCTTCCTGAAGCCTTCTGTAACTTTCTTGTCTCTTGAAAAACATATTGTCTTATTGTTTTATTTGGTGGTTAGTATGTGTTACCTTATATTACTTGAATGTATGTACACGAGGTAGCTCATCTGCCAAAGTTTGTAAGGCTCTGGAAGGTGCAGGCCAGTGTTCATACAATTTTTTGTAGTATTCCCAGTGCCTAGCTCTCAATGATGTTTCGTGAATGAATCCCATATTATTTAAAAGAAGATACAAGCATTTCTTTTTGGTTGTTTTGAGTCTAGCAAGTACTTTTATGAAAGAAAAAATTAAACTCTCCAGATACAGAGTCTCACCATTTACTGTTTAATGAAATTAGGCATATTCACGTGGAGATTTTAATTCTCTAAAGGAATAAAAAGCTTAATTTTTGCCGGTCTAAAAAAATAAATGAAGGTTTAATTTAGAGTTAAATTAGAGAGTTAGAAAAAGAGATTTTAAAGCAATAAAGTGCATTTTATTTTAATGGTCATTTCAATAATTTTCAAATTTCAGGAGGCATGAACTCTGAAGTTTAATTGGATCAGAGGATGTTGAAATCTTAGTAAAACACAGGATCTGTTGGTTTTTATAAATGAAAGCCTTTATAATGATAAAAAGCCTTGTTTTCCTAAATTGTGATCGTTTCTTGTGCAAAATAAATGTGAGTGCTTCTATGACATTCTTAAGGAGTCCTGTATAGGAATCAGGTTTAACTTGAAGTTAATGCTAATAGCATGAAGTCGGGGTACAGTGAGGAAAGGTAAAAAAAAAAAAAAAAATCTCGCATCTGCTGTTACATGTTGTTAACTCCCTCAGCAGACGTTAAATCATTTCAAGTACAATAATAGTGTGGGAGGTAAATTAACTAACCATTAACAATCTTATAAATACACAATTAACATGCCAACATTTATATGACACATTGATGGGGCAGCAGTAATTTTTGATTGGGAGTTTGCAGACCTTGGAGAAGCCTCAGGCTGTTGCTTATTCAGACAAGTTTTCACAGATCGCAGGTGAGGGGGCTTGAAGTCTGTTTGGCAGAGGGAAGTGGGTGTACAGAGTGTTTTGAAAGTCCAGGAAAGGGAATCCTTTAAATCATTGGCTGGACTTGAGTGATTTAAGTCACGTTCAAGCCCTATGTCAGGTCCTTAGGGAGTGAAGAAGTATAGAGGGGGCTCATTTGCTTGTGCTGGGGTTAAAGAAATAGAATATTTCAGGTATGGACTTTGCTTATAGCTGAAGTTGCATAAATCTCTAGGGATTTTAAGAAGATACTTACATCTAACTGGGAATTTAAAGTAAACCTTTCCTCTGTGGTTTCAGGTCAACAAGTAAATGATCTTTGAAGTTCCTTTCTTTTGTAAAATTTTGTAATTTTTTTTTATTTTTGAACAACCATTATATGCACTACTGTTGTATAAATCATAGTTGCACGAGTGGAGGGGAGGCTAAATGTCTATGCTGCATAACGCATTTACTGTATTACATCTTCCACAAAGACCCTTGGGAGAAATTTTTGTAAGGCCCCAGATCCCAAATAACTCAACAACGGGATTTTTTAAAACCTTGTTTATTATGAGTGTTGTAATGCTTTGTTCATTTTTGTTTTGAGAGGCTGTATGATGCTTAAGATTCTCAGAATTATTAACTATCTTGGCTTTGGGCAGGTTTTTTGATGTGCCTCAGTTTTTTCATCTATAAAATGGAGACAGAAATACTACCTCATAGAATTATTTTTAGAATTATATGAATTAATCCACCTAAAAAGGTAGCTTTAAGTTAAGTTTAGTTACTATGATTGCTTTTTGCTTCTGGGATTCTGCAGTCTTCCTGTGGCAAATGTACAAGATCTTACAACATTCATCCAGAGTTGCTTATCCTCTGCCACTTTTCTCATCTACTTTTTTACTGTGTTGTATCTTATGTTTTTCTATAAGCCATTGCAAAGAAAATTTGGAGAGTGTGTATAAAGTTATTATTAAAAATAGACTTGTATTTGGGCTCTGGGTTGACAGCTCAGAGCCTGGAGCCTGTTTTGAATTCTGTGTCTCCCTCTCTTTCTGCCCCTCCCCAACTCATGCTCTGCCTCTCTCTCAAAAATAAATAAACATTTTTTAAAAATTAAAAAAAAATATACTTGATCGGGGGTGCCTGTGTGCCTCAGTCGTTAAGCATCTGACTTTGACTCAGGTCATGATCTCGTGCTCTGTGGGTTTGAGCCCCACGTTGGGCTCCGTGCAGACAGCTCAGAGCCTGGAGCCTATTTCAGATTCTATGTCTCCCTCTCTCTCTCTCTGCCCTCCCCTTCTTGTACTCTGTCTCTCCCTCTCTCAAAAGTAAACAAACATTAAAAAAAGTTATTTTATTTTAATTTTTAAAAATATTTATTTATCTTTGGTAGAGCACAAGTGGGGGAGGGGCAGAGAGAAGGAAACAGAGGATCCGAAGCAGACTGCTGACAGGCTGACAGCAGCGAGCTGGATGTGGGGCTTGAACTCACAAATCCGGAGATCATGACCTGAGACAAAGTCAGTTGCTCAACCGACTGAGCCACCCAGGTACCCCCAAAATTGTTTTTAAAAATAGACTTGTATTAAGACTTGATATCCATTAAAACCTACTAAAATTTTACTTCCCTGTTTAGGGCATGTTCAAAGTTAACACAGGCAGGTTGCATGGTCATTAATGAACACAAATGGTTATGTAAAGTGGTAATAGCATCCAAAGTGTACCTAGAACAATATTTAGCACATAGTAGGAACTTAAGTATTTGTTCAACAAATGAAGTAAGTATAAAGCGAGACCTACCCAGTAAGTTAAAAATGGCTGTCATTATGGGGCATCTCATGTCCTCCCACTCTGTGTGGGTGTCTCTGTTGTTTTCATTTTTAGTAAAACAAATCTCTTGTGCTTTGAGGAACCTGGAGTAAAAAGTGGGAGAATCTTAGAAAAGTAGGACATCTTAGGGGAGCAGATCTCCTGGAGCCTGAAATTGTTTATCTAATGGCCCAAAGATATATAAAAAGGACGAGGTATCTCAATCAAGAATTGGTAATATCCAGGGAAGGCATTCAAGGCCCAAAGAAACAGCGTTTGTGAACATTTAGAGTAGCATTTCTGAACCATGTTTTGTGAATCTCTTATACATTGATATGTGTTAGTGTTCCTAGATGAAGACATGTTTAGGGATCAGATAAGTTTGAGATTTGGGATATACTGCGTTTCTAGATTCCCTACTTGTAGAGGTTCACAATATACATTAGTAGTTTAAAAGCTTTGAGAAGTCTGGAGCACCTGGCTGCTCAGTCAGTAGAGCCTGCGGCTCATGATTTCAGGGTTGTGAGTTCGAGTGCCCTATTGGGTGTAGAGATTACTTAAATAAACTTAAAAAAAAAAAAAAAGCTTTGAGAAGGTTGTAATTAAACAGCAAGAAGAAAACTTACTTAATTTTGTTTAATGTGACATTTCCTGGACATTTTTTAAAAATGTAAACTTAAAAAATTGTGGTAATATATATAGTATATAACATAAAATTTACTGTTTTAACCATTTTTAAGAGTACAGTTCAGTGGCATTAAGTATATTCACATTGTTGTGCAACCATCACCACCATCAATCTCTCAAACTTTTTATCTTCCTAAACTTACATATACCTTTTAAATATTCCCCATTTTCCTCTCCCTCCAGCCCCTGGCATCCACCATTCTACTTTCTGTCTCTATCAAGACTACTCTAGGTACTTCATATAAGTGCAATCATATGATATTTGTCTTTTTGTGACTTTTTTCATTTAGCATGATCTCCTCAGGGTTCACCCATGTTATAGAATATGTCAGAATTTTCTTCCTTTTTTTTTAATTTTTTTTAATTTTTTTAAACGTTTATTTATTTTTGAGACAGAGCGAGACAGAGCATGAATGCGGGAGGGTCAGAGAGAGGGAGACACAGAATCTGAAACAGGCTCCAGGCTCTGAGCTGTCAGCACGGAGCCCGATGCAGGGCTCGAACTCACAGACTGTGAGATCATGACCTGAGCTGAAGTCGGCCGCTCAACCGACTGAGCCACCTGGGCGCCCCAGAATTTTCTTCCTTTTTAAGGCTGACGAATATCCCATTGTATGTATATACCGCATTTTGCTTATCCATTTTCTACCATGTATTTTTAATGACTATGTAGTATTCTATTGTATGTATTTGCCTTGGCACATCACCACTGATGGATGTTTAGGTTACTTTCAGATTTTCAGTATAACAAACAATCCTGAGATAAATATTTTTGCATAGTTATCTCCTAAGAGCATACAAGTAGGGTTGCCCAAAGGATACTCGTTGCCCAAAGGATACTCGTTATACTTTGAGAGACATTACCACATTACCATCTAAAAACTGTCAGTTTACATTCCCTGTAATGCACATGTAACTGTGCATGAGCTCAGTTCTCTGAACCCTACCAACTCTAGGTTTTAAAAATCTTTGATCTTTGCACAACTGATCAGAGAAAATAACTTGTTTTCATCTGTGTTGGGAATATCTTTGTCTTAGAAATCAAATCTACCTTCAAGTGATAATTTGCTGCTCTTAAAGTGATTTAAAACATGTTCTTTTGGTTCTGAAGAGTAGCGTTGGGATAGGTTGCTTAGTGTCCCAAGGTGACAGTTTTGAAGGGCACATTGAAGAGAAGCTCTTGTGTCTGTATTCATAGAAAAAAAGGCATTCCTTTCTGTATAATCACACTACACATGCTCACATATGACTTATCCCTACTACAAAATTATACAGTCCTTGGAAGTCAGACATCAACCGTTACTGAATTTCTGCCGTGTGGAAGATTCTTCATTGCCAGAAGGGATGTGGTGGTGTGGCTCCTGTCCTTGTGGAACTTACAGTCTGAATCCTCAAGTACATGTCATGGGATGTGGAAAGCATGTTTCCCAGGGCAGACTTGTGGGAATTCCCTGTCAGAACTGGTATTGAATAAATATTTGTTGAGCGAATCATACTTGTACGAAGTCACAGTATACTAAGTATGAAGTAAACTTGTATGAGGTCGTAGTGTACTAACAGAGAAGATACCTGCTCCTGTTGGAATATTTTGGGGCCTCTGTACCAGAAGGATAAAGTTAGGGAATTGGTGTGTGCCTTCAGAGGTATTTGCCCATAACTCTTTTCCTCATAAGAGGGGATGGAGCAGACCCATTTTCTTAAAAAAAAAAAAGATTCTGTTGAGGGTACTTCAGTACACTTTTGTTTCTTTGCCCTTTGACTTGTCAGTGCCTGTTAAATGTGTGGCTTCTCACCAAAGTCCTTGTTTTTGTAGGGGAAAATTGTTCAATATGAAATTGAAAGCACCTGCCATTCTGCTCGGGCCTCATTGCCTTACCCCCACAGGGGAGATGCTGTGCTGGCTACAAGGATGTTTGCAGCTTTGGCCATCTGTGATGCTATGATTTTGTTACAAAACAAATAGTCAAATACTTTATAAGTAATTCCGTGGTTGTATACATCTCTTTGTGGTATCGTAATTACTTTTACAAGTGAAATTTCAGTGTTCCCCTTTAATTCTGTAATGGTTTTCTGATTAAAACACTTAAAATGTTAGGCTGACATTAACATTTCTGAGACTCAGAAATGTGACACTTGGAGAAATCTCCTTGTAAGGATTAGGAAATACAGTAGGGCTGTTTTAGGGTATAAACTTTTTGATTCAGGGATACCTTACCTTGGCATTTCCCAATATCCTCAGTGTAGTAGAACTACTCCATGAATATATTTGAAGGAAAAAATGAAGATTAGTATAATTCTTTGATTAGAGGTGCTCCTCAGTTAAATTTTCTCTTAATCTCAGTATTTTTATTTTTAAGATCTACCAAGTGATATCAGTATAATGTGTTACTAGACAAAAATTTATAAAACCTCAGTCTTTATAATGATTTATTAACTAGATTTCCCCCTTTGTTCCATTTCTAGGAGAAAGAAATGACAAGAAATCTGGTGTTAGAGGTCTTTCTAAAAATAAATACCTTCTAGGACTGTTCTAGGAACATACTCAATCCAGCTTTCATGTTCCTTGCATCTCATAATAATTTTAAAGGAGGTGGAAGGTGACCCAGGTGACTTGTGGAGTCCTCTGTCAAAAAGGAAGCACACATTTATTTTACGTGCTGTGAACTTACTAAAGAAGGATGAGATGTTGATATATTTTAGGATTATTTTTAACAAGAATTGAAAGCTGAAGTTAGTAGTGATTATTTTTACCATAATCATTATTATTATTAATAGCTACTATTTAATTATGTGTCAGGTGTTCTTTTGAGCACTTTACCTGCATTATCTCTTATATATCCTCTTATCCTTGGGATCCCCATTTTATAAATGAAAAAAGAAAACAGGCTCAGAGGTTAAGTTTATTTTGACCAGGATCACATAGCTAGCAAGTGACAGGGTTAAGATTTGAACCCAGTCCTGCCTGTGCGTCCTCATCCTAACCAGTGTTCTGTACTACAGTACTCTCCCCTTATTCTCAGGGGGTATGTTCCAAGACCCGCAGTGGATGCTGAAAACCATGGATAGTACCAAACCCTATAAATTCTATTTTTTCTCCTACCCGTACATACCTATGATAAAATTTAATTTTCAAATTAGACATGGTAAGAGACTAGCAACAATAATAAAACAGATCAATTATAACAATAAACTGTAATAAAAGTTACGTGAATGTGGTCTGTCTCTCAGAATACCTTATTGTACTATACTCAACCTTCCTGTGATGTCAGATGATAAAATGCCTATGTGATGTGGGGCGCCTGGGTGGCTTAGTTGGTTAAGCGTCCGACTCTTATTTCGGCGCAGGTCATGATCCCAGGGTTTGTGGGATTGAGCCCTGTGCCAGGCTCCGTGCTGACAGCATGGAGCTTGTCTGGAATTCCCTCCCCCCCCCCCCCTCAAAAACAAAGAAAAAGCCTACGTGATGGTATGAAGCACACTGAATGACATAGGTATTGTGATATAGCGTTAGGCTACTATCACTGATCTCTGACAGTATGTCAGAAGGAGGATCATCTGCTTTTGGACCAAGTTTGACCACAAGTAACAAACTGCAGAAAATGAAACCACAGATAAGGGGAGACTACCATGTTTTCTTTGCTGAGTATTGGCATTTAATTGAGGAGGTACCATCTTGTTCCCAGAAGAAACATCATTTTAGTTTCAACAGGATTCAGGAAGCAGTTCTTAGAGTGAGGTTTCTAAAATAAGAAATTAATTGAGGGGGGGCACCTGGGTGGCTCAGTCAGTTAAGTGTCTGACTTCTGCTCAGGTTATGATCTCATGGTTCTTGAGTTCAGGCCTCACATCGGGCTTTCTGCTGTCAGCATAGAGCCTGCTTTGGATCCTCTGTTCTGTCCCCCTCTCTCTCTGCCCCTCCCTTACTCATGCTCTCTCTTTTTCTCTTTTTCAAAAATAAACCATTACAAAAAAGAAAAAAAACTAAAAAAATTAAATTAATTTTTGGTAGCAAAGAAGTTCGATTAATAAAGTTTATTTTTTTATTATTTTATTTCTGTAAACTTTTATTTTTTTCAATTTTTTTTTTTTTTTTTTGATAGAGAATGAGCACAAGTGGAGGAGGGGCAGACAGGGGGACAGAGGATCCAAAGCAGGCTTCGCGCTCACAGCAGCGGGCCCAACGTAGGGCTCGAACTCACAAACCGAACTGTGAGATCATGATCCGAACTGAAGTTGGACACTCAACCAACTGAGCCACCCAGGCATCCCTGATAAAGTTTATTTGAAAAGCATAATGTTACCTTAAATCAGAAGAAAGGAAAATGTATTTATTGAACAAAACTACTTTGGTGGTACATTTTTGCAAAATTCCTAGTAACTCAAAGTATTGTCTGTGTTCTTTTAGTTACCTCACAACCCTATGACAAAGAGGGGGAAATGTAAACTAAAGAAATACAGTTTCATACCCGAGCTCATAATGTGAGGAAAATACAACTTGTTCTCCCTGACCTTATAAAGTAATGAGAAGACTGCATGGGAATAAAGGGAGAAAGAAAGGCAAATTTATTGTTTTAACAGTAATTATGTGTTTTGAGTGGCCTAAGGAATCACTATTATTTGTTTTGCAAGAGAAGAAGCCATTCTCACTGATACCATGGAGATCTCATTGACTAGAGCTGTAGCTCCCAGTGCTTATAAGGATTTCCTTTCAGCTTAGACTTAATCCTTGTAAGCTCCTAGGTGCAGGGATAAATGTTGATTTTCAAGGTAGCATTTTACCACATTGATTTGTTTGAAAAATGATTCAGTCATTTTCTTCCTTATTCTTAAATATTGCTGTGTACATCATGTTTCTAGGGAGGTGAGCACGTGAAACAATATGAAGAGGAGAAAATAGCCTTTTAAGGAGATTGGCCCACAGAAAGGATGGCCTTCTTGGACAATCCAACTATCATTCTAGCTCATATTCGACAGTCACATGTGACCAGTGATGACACAGGAATGTGTGAGATGGTTCTCATTGATCATGATGTTGACCTAGAGAAGATTCATCCTCCTTCAATGCCTGGAGACAGTGGGTCAGAAATTCAGGGAAGCAATGGTGAGACTCAGGGCTATGTATATGCCCAGTCAGTCGATATTACCTCAAGTTGGGACTTTGGTATTAGAAGACGCTCAAATACAGGTAAACATTGCCTTTTAGTCATGTCTTCTGAGCTTTAAATCAGTCAACAATCTTACAGAATAATGCATAATGTTGGAATAGCTTTAATGGGGAAGGTTTCTGTGTGTTAACAGGAACATGCATGTATTACAGTAAGAGCGAGTCTAAACACCATCTCCATCTTCGTGACTGTGAATGGAGAGTGGCACTGGAATGACGCTATCAGAAGGAAGTAGACAGAAGATGAATAGAGGAAAAAGGTGGCTAGGGGAGGCAGGTTGGATGTTCTCTTTCTCAAAAGTCTTCGTGTAGAAAGGGAAGTGGACTTACTTTGAGTATCTTCACAGAGCAACATTAGTCCCAGTGGGTAGACTACCTAGTGGCAGGTTTCAGGTTGACATAATAAAGAACCTTTAATATAGAAAGCTGACCAGCCACAGAGTACTGCTGCCAGAGCCATTTCTTGGCCATGGAAGGATTGTGGGAGGCAAAGGGATGTTGGAGGTAAATAGCTGAATATTTGTTCGGGCTGCTGTTAATAGGAGTTGCTACACTGAGTGTGAGATTAGAAAAGGTGCCCCTGTTTTTGATATGTTCTTTTTATTTTCTTAAGTTGATCTCTACCATTTGATCTTTGTGGTTTGAAAATGCTAAACTTTGGTACATAAATATCTAGTGATTATCTTTTAAAAGCTTATCACTGGCCATTTTCCAGCTTATGTGTTTTGGAAACCTTTCAAAGGGAATGTGATGAACCAAGACCTTTACTTAGATAAATTATTTAGAACATATAATGTAGTTCTAATATGACAGGGTATTCTAGGAGGTGATTTTTTTATTTAGGTCATCAGAAAATATAATCTCCTACTAATCAGTAGCAGTGACCTGCTAACTCCCAGGAAACGTAATGGCAGGAAATGTGGTAGAACATTGAAAAGGTTTACATGTTTATTTTCCTAGTCCAAATGTAAAATTCACATAAAGGAGTACTGCAAGATACAATATACAGTGCAAAGCATGTTAAGGTTTTGGTTCAGAATTCAGCATTCTGTGACATCTACAGAGAATAATTTGCTCTCATGATGAAAATAATTAATAGCATTTCCCAGTATCTCAAGGAATTTTTATCAAAATAGGATTTGAGTGAAGGTTTGAATATAATTGAGAACCATTCTCAGTTCTCTAGTCGAAACTGACTTCCTTGCGAGTTATTGAGATGATATCTTGTATGACAGGTTGAATGGATTTCAGTAGGAGAATGCTGCTAAATTGAGAGCTTTATGATTATATTACTTTGGCTGTACCCTTCACATTTATTAATTGCAATTGAATGTATTTTCCTCCAGTGGAATTTGGTTAGATACAGTGACATTATCAGATGCTTTTGCCAGCACAGTTCACATTTCTGGCAAGGTTAGTATCAGTGGTAGTTTCCCTATCACAATGCCAAGGCACGTGTGTATGGTTTCCTGCCTTGAAAGAGAAGTTTACTTATTTATTTTTTGTTAGCATTGTGCCAGGATAGGAAGTTGAAGATTAGCCAGATCTCAAGAAATGGCATCAATTATGACTTTCTTTTCCATTGTGGTTTCCATATGCAGCAGTTGTTAATATATGCTGGACAGTATTTCTTTAAGAGATCAATTCACTGATTTTTGAAGGTTGATCAGCCAGTGGTCATATGATCTCACAAATGTAGGATTTTTAGGTGATGCTTTTGTTACTGTTGTTGGAATTTCTTAAGATAGCACTTAGATGCTAATACTTACAATTGTGGGGTGTCCTAGTGACCAAAGGTTTTACTTTTTAATCCTTTCAACATATCTTAAAATTTTGTATAAGAAAAATTATTCTTTTTAAGATTTGACTAATGTTACAAAGATACAAATCATTTATTTTACTACCTATAAACTGTTTCAACCCACTGAAGAAAAGCTATGCTAATTTATATAGCTTTGACATTTTATAATTTTCATGATTTTTAGATAAAGGATTTTATATTTAAAACTTTAATAGTCTAGTCTGAGTTCATTTATCTTTAATTTTTGAAACGGGTAGAGTAATTCATAACAGTAATTTTATTCCTGTAATGTAATATTCACTTCAGTTCATTTGTGCATTAAAATTCCTTTAAGACCGTTATTAATGATTTATATAATGAAATGTCATATTAATCACAGAAGTTTTCACATTTTATTATTCTCTTCCATGTTAATACTATCTTTATGATCTCTATTAATGTTTTATATCCTCTAATTTCAATTATAAATCAAGAATATTTTCATGTTTTTGTTGGTATTTGCTTTTCAGGGGTGCCACCTTTAAAATTTTATGACTTTTTCTCTACATATGCAATATAAAACATCTTTATTCATATAAAGGTAGTTAATTATGTCTTTGTTTATAGTAAACTTTCATTGACAAACTTATAGTTATAATATTTCTTTTCAAGCTCAAAGATTAGAACGACTCCGAAAAGAGAGACAAAACCAGATCAAATGCAAAAATATTCAGTGGAAAGAAAGAAATTCTAAGCAATCAGGTAAATGGAAATAATTTTAATTGTTAATTTGAGATTTATATATGTAGTTTATATTATTTTATGAGAGCTTTATTTTTAATTCATCTTTTTAAATCCTCTGAGCAGATACCTCTTGTTTTGAGCTTTGAATGCTTTCACTGGGGTGCCTTTGCCCTCTGAAGCTGTGTGTTCATTTAGGTCTTGTGTTTTTGGTCACTCTTCATTCTGGGTCACAGGAATAGATGTGTGCAAGGCACATTTTGTACAAACTCTCATGCCAGTACCTTGTTCTTAAAGTCAAGGAATACCTATGGTTTGGATGGGCCTCTGGGTTATAGATTTCCTCCTGGCAGTTCCAACCTTGACTTTCTCTTGCCTCATTAGTGACCCCAGTAATAATCTTTTTTGCATATATGCTGATTCTTTTCCTTTAGCTTAACAAGCATTATGTTGCGGGTATTATCAGCATTTGTAGTCTGTGTTCATATGGTATATGTATTAAAAAGCTGGCCATATTACATATTTTCAAATCTTCAATCTCAGCAAGAACACCTAAAACAAAAAGCTATTGAAATATTTTCTAACGTTTATATCGTGTGTCCTAGACTTTCTTTTTTTCTTCTTTCAAAGTAATGTCTGCACTCTGTTTTCTCTCTTCCAGCACCTACTAACCACCCTGGCATGTAATAGATGTCCACTCAATTTTTGTTGACTGACTCCATTGCTACATAGTATTTATAAAACTAACAATATTAATGATTATTGTATTAACATCAGCACCTACCTAGTGCTATTCTAAGCACTTTACACGCATTACCTCCAATGTAATGATCTTAAAAGATATAGATATTGCTGTGGTTAACAGATGAGACAGAGACTCAGTGAGCTTTAACTTGCTAACGTTACAAGGCTAGAAAGCGGTAGTGCCGTGGAGCCGTATTTTGTAGATACCACTGTCTGAAGCTAAAGGCCAACCTCTTTCTGCTAAACCACACTGTATAAAGTGGTTATTGCTGTCTCCTGCTGTGGTTGTAAACCCAGGTGTGCTCAGTCGGCATGATTTTCTTAATAGTTGCGTCTAAGTGACAGCTGTGTAAACCAGAAATCTCATTCACTTCTTTCTTATGTCTCATTTCTGTGACTTCTATAGTTCTCATGGAATGTCTATTTAGTTTTGCTCTTAATACTTAAAAAAAAAAATCGCTCCAGGCTGGCCTTTTCTGTTGATCCAGTTAATACTTCTCTCTGTTGTATTTATCAAACTGAAAACCTTTATATTGTTTATCTTGTTCACTTTTTTCAAATTTTCCATGTATCTTGATGCTTTTTCTGTTAATTTCTTCTTAATGAGTATAGAGCCAGTTTATCTAAACTCATTTTTCCAGGTACCCTCTGTTTTGCTTTCTTTGTTTCCTTATCTTAAAACAATTACAAATAAAAAATAGGATGAATAGAGTACCTCAGATATAACAGCATTAATCCCCTTTGCAATGTGAGAAATAAATTCTTCAACTTAAATTTTGATACATCTACTAATCAGACACATCTAATAAATTTTGATACATTTCCCACTCGTTCCTTAAAGTCTAATCCACTTTAACTTCTGTTCAGTGTTTCACAGAATGTACTGGATTGGGGCGCCTGAGTGGCTCAGTTGGTTAAGCATCTGACTTCAACTCAGGTCATGATCCCATGGTTCGTGGGTTTGAGCCCTGCATAGGGCCCTGTGCTGACTGCATGAAGCCTGCTTGGGATTCTCTCTCCCTCCCTTACTCTCTGCCCGTCCCCCACTCATGCTCATGCACGTATTCTCTGTCTCAAATAAATATTAAAAAAAAAAAAAGAATGTGCTGGAGAAATAGTCTCTTTTTTGCTTTCATTTGGAGCCATACCATTCATTATTTGTGTATACTTCTCTCTCCCTCATTTTCCATCTCTCTTATTTCTGTCTCTCACGGATTTCAGTAATTGACCCTGTGATCTTATTGCTGAAAAAGTTCCTTCTTAATATACCTGGCCACTCTCTGAAATGTTGACCTTGCTTCTGGCCAGGCCAGTGAACTTTGTCAATGCACAGAGGAATGAATGGTCTTGAATTCTCTGTTCATGTGGGTTCCACCATTACCACAGGTTGGCACTCTGGGTGTCCTGAAATGTGTTAGAAAAGTGGAGCCAGCAGTCCATTACACAGCTACCTGGCAAACTGAGCAGCTACTCTGTTTTCACACATTTCTCAAGCACATACTCTTTTTTTTTTTTTTTGTCAAGGAATGCCACAGCCAGATCTTTTTAATCTTAATTGGAAATTTTGGTTAGGTAGTCATTTATTCATTCCCTCATTCTTTATCTGCTGTTTACATTTTGTTAAAATCCTTTCGTCTGTTTTTCTTATCTTTGTTTTATTTTATTCCCTACTAGAAGAATCATTATTATGAATATGATGACCTCCCCTGGAATGTTTTTCTTCCATGGTTATTCTGTCTGAATCCAGTCCATCCTTTAATACAGCAGAAATGCAGCCTTTTCATTGAAGAGTTGGAAGAGATCTGAGAAGCCTTCTGGTCCATACCCTGAAGTTCTTTATGAACTTTGTATATATACTTTATGTGCCCTGAGACCACATGATAAATGGAATACCTTAGACTAAGATCCTTGTAGTGTTTCTGTAGCCAGAATTGTATGGATAAATGTGAAGATGGTTATTGGAAGATGGCTTTGTCAGGAACAGTGTCAAATCAAGCCTCGGTATTTTAAATTTTATTGTTTAAAAAAAAATTTTTTTTTTAATGTTTTATTTATTTTTGAGAGAGAGACCGAGCATGGATGGGGGTGGGGGGCAGAGAGAGGGGGAGACACGGAATTTGAAGCAGGCTCCAGGCCCTGAACTTCAGCACAGAGCCTGATGCGGGGCTTGAACTCACGAGTTGTGCGATCATGACCTGAGCCCAAGTCGACCGCTTAACTGACTGAGCCACCCAGGCGCCCCTTAATTTTATTGTTTTAAAATGGTGTTGGCATATTCTTTATAAAATGTATTATTACCCTTATTCACTGACTCATTTAACAAACATTTCTTTCATACCTTCTGTGTGCATCTTAACTCTATGCTAGGTGCTTGGAGGAATATGCGACTCCTGTGCTCAAGAAGTTTGAAGTCTAATGGGAAGACAAAGGCATTTACACATAAAGTCAAATAGTAACTCAAAAACAATGTAGTGTAAATCAGTTATTTATGAATATTCCTGAAGTTTTCTTTATGTAACTTCTAGTACTGATTTCTTAAAACAACAGTTTGCAGATACAATGGCTGTGTAAAAATCAGAAATACATCTAAAAGTGCATGTTATAATGGCTTCTGCATAAATTTCTAGCCATATATGTGGAATTCCTGATTCAGAAGATAGGGATTGGGGTCCGTCTATATTTTTCAGAAGCTCCCTGGGTGATTCTTATGAGTAACCATTACTGGGAATCGCTGGTATATAATATGCCAGCCGCTAAGTTTGCTTCATCTTAACACAAATCCAGCAAATTAGCTATTACTATTTCTGTGTTATATGTGAGAAAACTGGACCCCGGAGGCTAAGTAACTTTTTCACATTACTTACTTACAAATAGTAAATGTCAAAGCCAGAATTCTCCTGGCCAGTCTGACCCCGAAGACTATAATCTTCTTGCTGCCTCCTATTCTCTCCAGTACTGTTGGCAGAAAGGAGCTGCTCTGGAGCTTTGGGTGTTGAGGATTCCCTGTTCCCTTGTTCCTTTCCTCCTCTGTGTCAGCGATGGCCAACGTTCAGGAAAGTTTTATTAAAAGAAAATGTTGTTATAGGAAATCTGAAGCAAAATATGAAAACGAAAATAAGCTACCAATAGTCTCATATTTGGAGGAATTTCTGTTAACATTTTGATGTATTTATTCTAGATTCTGTTTATATAAGTATATATATTTTAAATATTCTAAACATACGTCTTATCTTTTTTGTATTTTTTTTGTATATACAAGTAGTACATAAATGCACCGTTTTGTCTTCTTGTCTCCATGGTGTTCCTGCACTTTTACATTTATTAAGGTTATTTCCGGATGTTTTGCATTTTGTATTGCCCTTGTAATTAGCATCCTCTTCCCCATAACTTTCTTACTGCTCTTGTGAAGAAATCTGTTGTTTTTATGTATCCATTTTGTATCCAGCCACTCACTGAATCCTTAGAAGTTCTGATATGCATTACCATCTTCCTGAAGGCTATAGTATGTGCTTTCTCATAAGACTGATGGTAATTACGTTCCTAGGCTATTGTTTTTTCAGTTCCCAGTTTGTTGGGGACTTCCAACTGTTTCTAGTGGTTAGAACTCTTCAGCTGCAAATGATAAAGAGAAGTGATGTTGAAAAGCAGCTTGCAGTAGAGCAACTCAGGAGGTACAACTATGTCTTATGAGTGGCTTAGAACCAGGAGGAAAGGCTCTCATTACCCACCCCTGTCTCATCTCTACTTCTTTGTGCCCATTTGCTCCTTCCTCCCTCTCTTCTGCCTCCCTATCCCCACAGCTACTTTTTCTACTTCTCTGGTCCACAGTTAATCATTTAACAAGTATTTCTTAAGCTCCTACAATATGCAGGGGCAGCTAGGCACTTGTAGACTTAGAAGATACAGCAGTGAACAAGACAGAGTCCCTGCCTCATGGATCTTGTGGGGGAAATAGGCAGGAAGCAAACCTAGTATTGTCAGAATGGGATAAGTGGCATAGCGAAAAATACAGCCTGGCAAGGAAGGTAAGGAATGCTAGGTAGGGGATTTTGCAATTTTATATGGGATGATCAGGGAAGGCCTCTTCGGAAGGTGATGCTTGAGCAGAGTTCTGAAGGAATGAGTTGGGAAGGTATTGGAAAATGGGTGTCCTAAGATGAGGGAGAGCGTGTGCAAAGGTTCTGCAACAGAAGTGTGCCTGATGTATTCAAAGAATAGCAAGGAAGGATGCTTACTGACTACAGTAGAGGGCAAAGGGGGAAGAGTGGGCCCAGAGAAGCAGTGAGAGAGCAGATCATGGAGGATCTTGTACAGAACTCAATTTTTACTCTGGGTACAGTGATGCGGTCTGAGTAGACTAGAATGGTATAATGAACCCCTGTACACCCTTCACCCAGCTTCAACATATGGCCAGTCTTGCTTCTTTTATACATTTACCTCCCCTCCTCTCTCAGATTATTTTTATTTATTTTTTGAGAGAGAGAGAGCGCGCGCAAGCGGGAGTGCAGGAGAGGGGGAGAGAGAATCTTAAGCAGGCTCCACGCTTACTTAGCACAGCATACATGTGGATCCCGTGACCCTGTGATCATGATCTGAGCTGAAATCAAGAGTCAGACACTGAACCGACTCAGCCACCTAGGCGTCCCCAGATTATTTTCAAGCAATTTCCAACTATCATAATTTGATACCTAAATACTTGTGTATTTTTTAACACATAAGAAAATGTAGTTTTCTGGTATTGTAATACCACTACTCTCCAAAAAATTACCAGGAATTTTTTAATATTAACAAACATTTCCCTCACTGTCTCAAATTTTTCTTTTCTTTTGCCAGTTTGTTCGTGTAGGTCTAGATATGAGGTCCATACATTTGGTCGATATGTTTGATTTCCTTTTTAATCTGTAGATTCTTCTTTACTTTTTTTCGTTGTAATTTATTTAAGAAACTGGGTCACGTGTCCTGTAGAATTTCCTACATTCTAGATTTTGCTAATTGTATCTCTTTGGTCTCATTTAATAGGTTCCTCGGCTCTCTTTTTCCTATAAACAGGTAGTTAGATCTAGAAACTTGCTCAGATTGAAGTTTGATTTCTGTTAAGAGTATTTTGTACATGCTGATCTGTACTTCATATTGCATCATATCAGGTTATATAGAAGGTCTTCTTGTCTATTTTGTGACGTTCAGGTTGATGCTAGAGTTAGGTGTCATTCATCCATTATTAATTATTATTATTATTAGGTGTCATTCATCCATCCCAACAGCTTTTTCTTCTAATGGTTTTAGTGGTCATTGGTGGGCATTACCTAGATTAATTATTTCATTAGTAGTTGCAGAATAGTGATTTCTAATTTTATTGGTCTTCATATAAAGAACATTTTTTCCTAATCTATTATTTCGTTATTCTCAGATATAATCCCTACCAGAAGACAGGATAAATGCTTGATTCTTAAGTATTTCCTTCTCCATATCTGGAATTAGCCATTTGTTTAGAGTCTTGATTATTTTTTAGGGATAAATGGCATTGAGAGACCAGAACTTGAACTCTAGAGGTGCTCACTGAATTTTATTTTTTTCCTTGTAGGCATTTCAGGGGATAGAGCTCAGAAAAAAATAAATTTTTTAAGAGGAAGTACATTGTGAGTTAATGTTGATAATTTCTGTATAAATTTAGGATTATAGAGTATTTACTTAACTTTTTTGATTTTATGTTTATGTATCTGTTTCTTATGCTGAAAGTTCTGGTTCCAGAATAGAGATATCATCGTCATTACTAACACTATGATTACTAAAAACAGTTGAAGATAGATAGATAATTTTTTTTTTTTTTTTTGCCCTTTTGATATGTTCTATTAGGGAATGTACAAATTGCTGTGTGATAAAGTTACTTAAAATAACTCCTCTTTGTAGTTAAAATGCCAACTCAATATTACACTTGGGTTCATTTGCCTTTGCTTTTATTTTTAGAAATTGCACTTCTAATTTTTTTAAAGAAATATATAAAATGTACATGGTTTCAAAGTTGAGTACATAAAACAAGGTAAAATCAGGGAGATTTAGCTTCAATTCTTGTCTCTTCTATTCATAGTCATTTTAAAAAAGGTTTTGGTTTTTCTGTTCCCTTAAATCTATGTGTAAGCATATTTATATTCATATACCCCTCTTTTTAGGTTATAAATAGCATTTTGTACACACCATTTTATGCAATACTTTTTTCACTTAGCAACACATCTTGGGAATTACTCTGGTGAATATATAGAGATAGGCTTCATTCCATTTTACAGCTTCATAATAAGCCATGATACGGAGGTGCCATAGTTTAGCCAATTGGTTTCCTTTTGAAGGAAGTTTGAGTGTTTTCAGATTTTTGGTGTTGAAAATGACACTGCAGTGAGTAGCCTAATGCATTGTGTTGTGTTGTGTTTATTTTTCCCAGTGTATCTAAGAATCCTGGAAGTGGTATGGTTGGGTCATAGGGTAAATATGTGATCTCCCTTGATATTGCCACATTCCCTTCCGTAGGTGTTTTGCTAGTTTGCATTCCTCTAATAAGGTACAGAATGTTATTTCCTCACAGCTGTAAACTTTTAGATTTTTGCCAATTTGATAGATGTATATCTCAGCATATTATTATTAACGTGGTTGAGCATCTTTCCATTTGTTAAGAACCATTTGAATATCCTTTTCTGTGGACATTTCATATTTCTTATCCATTTTTCTGTAGAATTGTTGGTCACTGTCTTCTCTACTTTTAGAATCTTTATATATTAAGAATATTAACCTTTATTTTTTTCTAGTTTGTCATTTTTCTTTTTACTTTGCTAATTTTTTACCATACAAAAATGTTTTTATTTTGTGTGGTCATAATTGTTTTCTTCTTACTGTGACGTTTATAGTTTACATTTTAAAAGACTCCTGTTGGCCGCTGTGTTGGGAAGAGACTGGCAGGAGTGGGCCTGGGGGAGGCAAGGGCAGAAACAAGATCAGTTTGAAGGTAGTGGTAATAATCCAGCATTGGTAACTTTGGAGATGGTTCTGGATATATTCTGAAATTTCTGTTGATGGATAGGATGTTAGATATGAGAGAAAGAAAAGAGTGGAGATGTTTTTGGCCTAACATGATTGAGTTGCCATTAACTGAGAAGGAGAAGCCTGTGGGAGGGGCAGATTTGGGGCAAGATCAAGAGTTCTGTTATGGACATATAAAGTTTGAAACACCTATTGGATATCCAAGTGGAGGTGGTGCCATATAGGAAGCTGAATATGTGAGTCCGTAATTTCAGGGAATGTTTAGTTCTAGGAATAATCATTTGGGAGTTATCAGCATGTAGATGATATTTATTTAGGCTTTCCCTTTTTATTTATTTATTGAGGTATGCTTCTATATACTGAAATGTACAGATATTAAGTATACAGTTCAGTGACTTGTGACAAGCATATAGACCTGTGTAACTAGCATCCCAATCAAGTATAGAGCATTTGTGTACCCCAGAAAGTTCTCTCGTGCCTCTTTCTAGTTGGGGTACTCCCCATAGACAGCTATTGTTCTGATTTGTATTACCACAATTTAGCTTCTCTTCTTGTTGATTATATTTAAAACAGAAGGCTGGCTGAGATCACCAAGGGTATGAATGTAGGTACAGAAAAGAAAAGATCCAAATAGTATGACTTGGGGAATGCCAAAGATTTGAGGGGAATATGAGGAATTGGCAAGGAAACTAGGAAAGAGTAACCTGGAAGATAGGATGAGAACCAGATCAAATGGAGCCCTGGAAACCAAGTGAAAAAACTGGTTCAAAAAGGAGTGAGTGATGAACTGTTTCAAATGCTGTCACGAAGTCTTGAAAAATGAGGATTCAAAATGGACCAGTAGATTTAGCAATAAGGGGTCATTGGTGACCTCGCAAACTGCTTTTGAGGAGTGTGGGGAGCCCAAGTGCTTGATTGCAGTGGGTTTGAGGGAAAGCGAGGGGAGGAACCAGACAGCAAGAACACAGCATTTTGAGGAGCAGAAAAGTGGTATAGTAACTGGGAGTACAGGATCAAAGAAGGATTTTTTTTTTTTTAAACGAGCAGTATTTCAGTATCTTTGTGTGCTGATGCAATTGACCCAGTCAGTAGGAGGAAAAACCAAAAATCAGAGAAAATTGCTTGAGTGATGCCCTTGAGTCAGCAAGAAGTTAGCCCCTGAGTGCGCAAAGGAGGAGCTGGCCTGAGGTATGGGCCTACACAGTTCACCCGCTGTAATAGGAGGGGAAGGTAGGCAGAAGTTCTCTTTTGGTTGTTTCTCTGTCTCCATGACGAAGGATGGATGGATGGATGGATGGATGGACAGAAGGATGGATGGGAGGGAGATGGAAAATGTCAGAAGTTGAGGAGAGAATTCTAAGTGTGAATTAGAATTAGTCTGAGAATGGAAGAGTTAATCTATCATCACTTCACACCCTTACTGATAATAGTTCTGTAACTTTGATAAGTTACTTACGTTTGCTAAACTCAGTTTGTTGATGGGGCTAGTTGTAACCCAGCTCTTAAGACTGTTGAGAGGACAAGTTGAGAAAACACGTAGCATTGTTCCTGGCCCATAGTAGGTATTTAATAAAGGGTTATTCCTTTCCAAAGTGTAGCAATAAAATTATTAATAGATTACGTGCAGAATAATACTTGTAATATTTAAAATATCACTTTAGTAGTCTAAAACTTTTTCAAATGCGCAGTTAATATCTGTTGATTATTTGAACGTATATATTCAGATTCTGAAATTAAATATGTGCCACATTTTAAAAAAGAATTAGATCCTTTTCTTCTGGTTTGCCACTTAAATTTATAGGACCTTATTTGATAAATTTGTTCCACTGGTTTGTTGAAAAGATGGTCTTAGTAACATGTTTTAGAAGTTCTAAGACACTATTTCAGAGTTCTGTTTGATCTAAGTTCAGTTTGGCTATGTTCAAGGATGGAATGGGGTTGAACCTATTCATTGCAGTTTTTTTGTTTTTTGTTTTTGGAGGGGGGAGAGAGAGAATCTTAAGCAAGCATGGAACCTGACATGGGACTAGATCTCATGACTGTGAGGTCATGACCTGAGCCAAAATCAAGAGTCAGATGCTTAGAGTGCCTGGATGGCTCAGTCCGTTAAGCATCCAACTTTGGTTCAGGTCATGATCTTGTGGTTCATGAGTTCGAGACCTGCATCAAGCTGTCTCCTGTCAGCACAGAGCCCGCTTCAGATCCTGTCTCCCTCTCTTTCTTTCTCTCTCTCAAAAATAAATAAACATTTTTTTTAAATAAAAAATATGAGTCAGACACTTAACCAATTGAGCCTCCCAGAGTGGCCCTCATTGCAGATTTTAAGATCTAAGATCGATTTATTTTTAAATTTAGGTATGGAAATTTTCTAATACTCACAGAAATGGAGAGTATAATAGATCTCCATGTACTTATGTATCTACCACCTTAAGTGATATTCAGGATAATATGGACACTTAAATGATCTATGAGAATATATGGAATTAACTTGTCTTGATTCACTAATGAGTAAGAGCTAAAGATTCTGATTTAATAATAATTTAATCTGAATTCCTTCAATCATTATTTTATTCACTGATTCATGCAATAAAATTTATTGAGGGTCAACTTTGTTCATTAGTCTAATGGCTAAGAGCCTTGCCTGAGTGCAAGTCTTAGCTCCGCTATTTCTTAGCTGTGTTGGTCTAAGGCTAATCAAAGTGTTCTAGGCTTCAGTTTCCACACTGACAAAATTAAGATAATGCCAGTATCCACTTCATAGGCTTGTTAGGAGGAGTAATTGAGGTACATTGGCTTGCTCAATAAACGTTAGCTGCTATTATTATAAAAATTCTTTTTCCTGGGGCACCTGGGTGGCTCAGTTGGTTGGGCGTCGACTTCAGCTCAGGTCATGATCTCACAGTTGGTGGGTTCGAGCCCTGCATCGGGCTCTGTGCTGACAGCTCGGAGCCTGGAGCCTGCTTCAAATTCTGTGTCTTCTCCTCTCTCTGCCCCTCCCATGCTCCTGTTCTGTCTTGCTCTGTCTCTCAATAATAAATAAACGTTTAAAAAACATTTTTTTAAAATTCTTTTTCCTTTTCCTCCTCCTCATCTTTGTCTTCTAGATTTTGTGCTAGGTGTCACTGGAGAATAGGAGAGGATTAAGATGTAGACCTTCACCCTAAAGAACTGGAATTCCAAAATCCCACAGTATTAGAACCAGGAGAGATTTTCAAGCTTATCCAGTTCAGTGAGCCCAGAAAGCATTAGTGAACTGTCTATCACATATCTCTTAGTGGCAAAGCCAGGCCAAAGCTCAGGTCCTTTAGCTGTGAATGCCCTTCTTACAGAATGGCTGCTCTGTCGGTTTGACTCTGCCCCACTCCTTAAACCCTAGTCCTTCTAAATTGACAGTCCTGACCTGATCGTATTTCAGGGCTCTGCCTTTTCAGGGTGCAAGCATCGAAGTATATGTGAGGCTTTTTGCACACATCAGACCTGAATATGCCCCAGACACTCCCTCCTTAAGATTCCAAGGAAGACTTGCTAGGGAAGGTAGACAGGCTGTCTCTCTGTGTGTAATCACAAAGATGTTTTTATCTTCCTCTTGTATCACAGCCCAGGAGTTAAAGTCACTATTTGAAAAAAAGTCCCTCAAAGAGAAACCTCCAAGTTCTGGAAAGCAGTCAATATTATCTGTACGACTGGAGCAGTGCCCTCTACAGCTGAATAACCCCTTTAATGAGTATTCCAAATTTGATGGCAAGGTAAGTAAAAATAAAACTTTGTCCCCTTAAATAAAACCTCAATTGAGTGGAATTGTTTTGTTGGTATTATTATTAAACTTCGGTTTTCAAAAATGACTCAAAGTAATTATAGAATGTCCCTCACATTTTCTAAGACTGAAGATGTGAAAAAGTCTGCATTTGGGCTTGATATTGTTTCCACAGCAATATGTTTGATGAGGGATTAAAACAAAAGTAGTCTTGAGATATTTGTATGCGTGTTTTTTCCCCTGTTTTATCTTCCAGGAGTATACTTGAGGATTTGGGTTAGTTGGGTTGTGATTTGTCAAGGCCTGATTGTGCTGGGAAAGCTTTGAAAGTGGTTCTGGGAGGCAGTTTGCATTGTTTTGGTCTGACTCTTCATTATAACTGCAGAAATTGTTGAGCTTCGAGCTTCATTTCAGAATTCTAGGCCATTGTTTGCATGTCTGTATTTCATTGTAGGGAATCTTGTTTGACACTCACTATGCAGGGTGAGTTTTTTCTGTTTATTCTAACAATTTGTAGTTGTAAAATTAAAGCATGTCTATTTTCCTTTTAGAAAAATGGCCACTGTTGTAGGCGGAGCATAGTTCCATGTGCAGCAACCCCCCCCCCCCCCACCGCCCCCCACATTCCCTGCCATTCTGTGTTTCTGCGCTAAGCTGAGCTGGGCTTCTTTCAGGCGACAGTAGCAGTTGATTTTTATATTTATTGCCGTTATATTTGCTGTCTGGTAGTGGTGGGGGGTGCTGAGTGATCGCTTGTTGGGGGTTGTGTACAATTTGTCTTATTTTAACACCATCGCAATTAATAAACATACAGCTCTTTGCTTATGTTTGCATTTTTCATATTCAATTTCTGGTTAGGTGCTGGTGTGGTCAGTTGTATCTTTGAGCAAGATGTTTTCACTTCAAAACCCTTTCTCAACCGGTTCAGCATGTTTCCATAGTTTTAAGTAAGCATATATGGCCATGGGCAAGTGAGGTTATTGATGTTGGTGGGAAAGGAAAGCAAGAACTAGAAATAAAATGCGTAAGTTACATAAAGATACTAATATGCTCAGGAGTTGCCTCCAAAAAACCTCTGAAAGTACCTTGAGTAAATTAGAGATTGTATTGATGTAAAGCTTCTCTTTAGCCTGCCCCTGCCACCGCTCCTGTTTCTTCCTGTGGACTGTAGCAAAGAGGAGGATGGATCCCTCTAGGGGACAGGAATGTCAGCCTCTGGAAAACAGAGAATTGGACTGTAGGGGATTTTTTTTTAAAACAACCATTGATTCGTTTAGATACGTGAGAAGTTATTGTTGGATTTAGGTTATAGGGCTGGAATTTATTTGCTTCCATTGCCTGATCCCATCTCATTGTTTGAGGGCATAATTGCCGGAATAATTACTATGTAATAATGCTTTGATGCCAACAAAATAGCATAGATGTCTTAAAATATTATGTCCTAGAACTCTCATTATACATTAGATTTTATTATAAATTACTTAGCTTTGGATTTGACAGAAAGTTGTGAAGTGTTCTTGGTATATATGTAACTTTTAAAGTGCCAGGAGAAATTTTTTAAAAACTGTGAAGAAGCCATTTCCTCAGTCACAAAGGAATTACTTTTGCTAGATGTGTTTACATTTAAGACTCTGGATGCTTTTGTCATACCAGATCTATTTGTAGTCAGCAAAGGATGTGTACATGGGGCAGTCACCGTTACACTTTGATTAAGAAAGATTTATATATCGATAAGTCTATTTTATGATGCTATGCTATTTTATTGTTATCCTACATATTACAATTGCTAAAATACAATTAAACCCTTGTTCTCATCTATTATTTAATATTGATGCATTTGGCAGATACGTAATGAAAGTGGCTAATATTTGAAGGATATTGTACTGTACATATTAAATTAGTCTTTCTTTATCTTTGTGAAATGCATCAATATGATATTCAATGACATCTCAATGATTAATAGAGAATTATACTTGAGTCAAGCCTTTTTGTAACCTAGAAATTAAAATGACTATTCAAATAACACCTCAAAATGATCAAATTAGCATTTTGTGATTGCATAATAATGGGATTGTAGTAGTTATAACAGCACCATGGCTGCCTCTAGAGTTAAGATCATGTCAACCCCTTGATAATAAAGCCTTTTCTGTGAGAGTCGACTTTAATAATTTCCAGATTGATTCTTCCCATAAATCATTTGACGTTCAGCACTAAATTTTTGTTACTGTTGTAACTTAAAATTATTTTATTTTTATTCAGCTCATATTTAACCAGTGAAATGAGTGTCCTGTTTTAATGATTCACCATCTTGTCATTGAACTCCATGCTTTTTGCCTCAAATATAAGGATTTTTCATGTACTTTGGGAGTCCCTTATTTTTTTCCCCCACAAAGGTTTGTTAAAGCCACTAAAATATGTACAGTTTTTTCGCGTACAAATATTCACAATGCTTTTCTTGGGAATAACGCTTGCCTTATTTACATAATTAACTGAGTTGCTTAGGTCTCTTGGGCAAATGGTACATAATTGGGGAGAGAAGGGGACAGGGAAGAGTTTGGGGTCTAATTAAATATGCTAAAAAACTACTTAATTATGTATTTCCTCAAGAGACTAACTGCTGTGAAATCCTCCTTAAGATTAAACTAGCGTCAGATTTGAAAAAGATTTTGTTTTTGGTATGACTTTACAATTACATTGCAGTTAAGCTGGCATGTCTAGTGTCTTTAACGGTTTGTGCGAACTGGATTGTTGTTGGTTTTAGTGATTCTGAGGGTAAGCATCTCTTAGCTTTTGTGCTAAATTGATGTGAATACTTTCAAATAATTTTTGGTTCTTGTAGCAGTTTAATAATTTCATTTCTAAAAATTGTGGTTGATTGATAATTTCTTGGAGACATACAGTTGAGAGGGAAAGGCTGTACTTAGGCATGTGCTTTGTTGTAATTTTGACAATTTTTTGGCTCAGGTTAATTATGTTTATATTATCTCTTTGGTAAATTGCTGTCTGTGGCCTGTTTTAGATTCACTGATTATTCATCAGTTTGATCATTATGATCAATTATTGATCAATTATTGATCAATTATGATCTGTTTACTGATCGTTTGTAAAAAGCCCAAGATAGAGTGTAAGTGGTTTGAGGGAATGCTTAGTCAGACCAGGCAAAACCAGGCTCAGCCATCTGCCTGAATTTTTTGGGCTTGTTGAAAACAAGACTTCAGGTAGCCTAATTAACAACACAAAATCTCTGTTCTAGAGATTGAGACAGTCAGAAAACTTCTTGTCCCAGTGCTGATTTCACTGTATGTGGGATATGTTGGGTGTGGCAAGGAGTTGTTTTGAGGTGATGAAGGAGTGAGCTCTACTGATAACACAGTAAGCACTCAGCACTGATTTAAGTATCCCTAAATATGTGGATTTCTGCCCTGTGTTTCTGTCTGTTTCAAATGAGGCCGTGTTTTTGCAGGTATCTAACCCTTTCCGTTCCATGCCGAATCGCTTACTTGAGAAACTTTTGCTAGTATGTCATCACTATTTTGATTAAACTGAGTTTGCAAATATTATCATCATTAGACCATTAGAATTTAAGGTACTCGTTTCCTGTCATTATAGTTACTATTAAGAAATGGTGCCGATTATTAGTTGTGACCTCTTGCTCAGGTTTTCCATCTCTCCAAACCTCAGTTTCTTTGCTGATAAAAGAAATGAGAGTTCCTTCCTCACCAGGCTGATGTGACCATCACATAAGATAATACTAGGATAGAGCACCGAGCACAAGAGAAGCAGTATAATTTACTTAGTAAGTAGACCTATTTTGTAGTAAGACCTAAGTTGAATCCTGACTCCACCACTTATGATGCGACCTCAGGCTAGTTTCTTAACCTCATGAAGCTCCAGTCCTCCTCTGTGGGTTGAGATGATGATAATGTGTCTTCCTTATGAGGATCAATTGAGATAAGGTCTGTTTACCAAGACATGTAGTGCATAACAGAAGGACTCAACAAATACCCCACTTTTGCTCCTTTCTCTGTGTAAAGGATGAGGGCCAGTGATGCTGTCTTTTCTGTGTACTTCATTAGATTATTGACAGGATTGAGAGGAAATGTGTTCTTAAAACCAGGAGTTTAGAAATAGCTTTTAAACGAGTTTAGAAATATCGTTAAACAAGATGTGCAGCAGACTGGGTGAAGGTGGGCTGTGTGAAGTCCAGGGAGTCCAGTGAAGTTTTGAGGTTTTGGCCTTTAACTTTAAATAGAAAGATTAAGACAAGTAATTACTTCCTTTTTTTTTTGTGTGGGGGAGAGTAGCGACTTTTTTTTTAAAGCATGATAGGAGGTAGTTCTAGATTAGTAATTGCTTGGCAGTTTACTAAAATGTTAAATGTTTATTTGCCTTAGCAAAATTCTACTTTAACTATAAGGAGAACGTTTGCCTTAACAAGTGCTTGAGAAAGCAGAACCAGTTCTTGTTCATTTAGACGACTGTGACTTTGATTGTGTTAACGTATTAGAAAGTAACCATTTCTCTGTTAGAAACTGTTTTAACTGAAGCTGCAGAGAGCATGGGGGAAGGGATAATTCATGAGTGCTAATTGCTTGGCTGTTAATTTTCATAAGTGTTGATAGAAGCAGTTCCTTAAATTAAACTTTGTTTAAAATGTATCAGGGGAAATATTCCACAATGTCGAGCCTGAAGTGAAAATTAATATGAATGCTGTGGCAATTAACACATACTGGTTAATAGCTTTTAGCAGCATTTTGGGATGATAGTCCTTAAATACATTTTTGCATGCTGCTCTTGTTTCAGCATTGTTCCAGTCTATGTCTGGATAATTATGAACAAATGTTTTCTACAATCATTGGCATTAAATAGCTCTCTTCAAAGAAAGTCACTTAAAACTTTGCAGAAAAGCATGAAGTCCCTGAGAAATGTGGCAAACTCAGAAAAGGTCAGCGAATTGAAGTTATGTTTAAAAAAAATTGCCTTTAGAGGAACATCTGAACTTGGAATATTTGCTATTATAATGGAAATGGTCCCCTCTAATATGTGGAGTTACTTTATTGGTTCAGGGTCTCTTTCCAAAAAATTATAATCTGGACTTTATTGCCAGTTATGTTTCTAGACAGCAGTTTTTGTTTATTGCTGCCTGAGCTGAGGTGTGGCCTTGAGCCTAAGAGCCTTCTGGCTTTGAGTTTCTTTCTTTCTTTTCCACCCCTCAAGTTGACCAGCCCCCACCCTTTCAGTGAAAGTGCTCCTGGGGTTCACTTGTTTGCACCCATTGAGAGACAAATTTCAGATGGCAGGGTGTTTTGAGTTAGGGGCTACTTAGCTCTTCCATTGATTGGCTTCATCTTACATACCTTTTTAATAAAGGAGACTAAGTCCCAACATCATTTTCGTGGTTATTCTTTTGGCCTCTTATCTCTGTGACTGCATTCTGTTAGTCTTCTTTTTCATGGACCAGTTTTTATTAGTCTGTTCTATTTCTAAAGGAAGATAATAGCTCTTCACTACCTCTTTATACTACCTCTTTCTACTAATAGAAGGACCGAATTGATTAATTTAAAAACATCTCTTAGTCAGATTATTTTCCCCTTACCATTGTATTAATGCACTTCTCTTCCTTTTGCTTGACATTATACAGGAAATCCCAAGGAGAGATGTTGGGATATCTGTCTGGGTGGCATTCAAAACGAATTAAATAGGAATCTTACAGTGAAAGACCGTGTTTTCAGCATTCCACTGTGAAGTTAAATTTTGGAGACTGAGTTCTTAAAACTAGTTGATTCCATTCTGAGCTTTCTGTCTAGGCCCTGTTTCTTCCAGTCTGTAGTGGCTTCCTCTGGTTGTGGAACAATCTTCCAGAAATTCCTGGTAGAGGTAGGATTGACCATTGGCTTTAGAGGGTTTTCAAAGGAAAGTAGAATTTTGCAGACCTGGATTAGAAATCCAACTTTGCCATTTACTTGCTGTGTGATATTAGGCAAGTCATTTTTGCCTCTTTGAGCCTGTTTTCATATGTATAAATGAAGTTAATGATGTCTTTAAATGTTGTCACAAGGATTTAATGAAAATGGGAAATGCATAAATAGCAAAGTGCCTGGTACACGGACAGTGCTGAGAGACTTACTAGTTTCCTTTATTTTCCCACATTGCCATTCATTTGCTCCGTGTTTAGTGAGGTCCTACTATGTGAAGTAAAATCTGGATACATGGTGAGCAAAAACGCACCTGGTTTCTGACCTTGGAACTTACTCTCTTGGCAGGAAGGTAGATGTTATGTAAATAATCACCCGACTGAATGCAAAATTGCCATCATCGTATACCCACAGCTAATAATTACTAAGTTCCAAGAAAGGTAGTTGGGGCCTTCAGAGCATTATCATAAGGGCATCTGACCTAGTCTAAGGGCTCAGGGATGGCATCCCTGTGAAGGTGACTTTTGATCTGAGAGTTGAAGGATGAGTAAGAGCTAAGTTGGTGAAGGGGGAGGAGAAAGGACAAATAGAGGATCTGAGGCAAGGGGGTAGCTTCGCTGTTTTGAGGAACTGAAAGAAGGCTGTGTGACTGGGGACTCAGGGTGAGGCAGAGTATGGTACAAGGTAAAGCTGCAGGGGCCAGACCATGTATGGCTGGGGGACGTGTCCTCTTTAACCTAAGAATATTGGAAAGCCTTTGACAAATTTAAATGAGGAGATAAGGTAATCAGATTTATGTTTTGAAAAGATCACTGGGCTGTGCTGAAGGGAGTACAACCTGAGAAGGGGTTTTGAGGCCAGAGAGACAATCAAGAAACTTTTCGCAGTGGTCCCGTTAGGAGAGATGGTAACTTGGGTTTACTTATTGGTGATGTAGAAGGGGTGTTTGAATTCCAGAGATGTTAGTAAGTAAAAGTGCTAAGACTTGACGATGGATTACATGTCAGGGAATAGGGGAGAAAAGGGTTTCAAGGGCGATGCCTTGATCCAATGGAACTGAATGGAAGATGATTCCATCCCTGAATTAGGATGCACCGAAAGAGGGCTGAGGATGAAGCAGGTGTTACCTTTGTGAGCTGGTTTGGGCCTGGTGACTGCAGATCACAGCTTATTACCACATCCTTGGAGTTACTACGCGTTCTTTTTGTGGGGGAGGGGTGTGCAGCATACCCTGCTTGTTTGGTTTGTATTTGGGTCATCTGAGGCAGGGGTCTCAGATGAGAGTGGGCTGGGAGCCAGAAGCCTCCTCTTTGTTCCCACTTCACAGCCAGCTTTGGAACTCTGGCTGAAGAATTGCCCTGGAGATTGGTCACCTCTTCTCTGAGATGGGCTGTGTACTCCAGATGCCCAACCCAGCTCCCCAGGCTGTTAAGAGGAGAAAATAAATGAGAGAGTAATTTTAGATGAGGCAGATGTCAGGTGTCATTTAAGAAAATATATTGATTGTAATTCTTGTTAGAATTGTTAGCCCTTGTTAGAGGGCTGAAAGGTAAAACACGGACATATTTATGTTGTAACAAGATTACTGGTGTAGCACTATCTTCTTCCTAGCTAAAGAAATACCAGATTAGCAGACGAAATCTGGTTGGACTGTATATCAAGCACTGAGGGTCCCAAGGAAGAAAGCCTAGGAGATAATCCTTGTTGGTTGTGGTGAGGCTAGGCATGGTGGGGTTTTACACTGAGCCTCCGCATCTAGGGCACCCTACTCTGTAATTTGCAGTAGAGCGATTTCCTTGTCCCTCAAAGTACTAGGCCCTGATGTTACTGTCTTGAAGAGAACTAGGTAAGAGACATCAAATGACAGCTTAGGGTCACTCAGCTGGGCATAGAATCTAAGTGTTCTTATTCTCAGAGATTTTAATTTTCATTCTTGCTGGCATTCATATCACAAAATGGAAACTTGATTTCCGGGACTAGAAAACAACATGGTAGAAAGAACACAGGTGTAGAATCAGAAAATGTCAGTTTTTCAGTTCGTGAGTTCGAGCTTCACATAGGGTTCTGTGCTGACAGCTCAGAGCCTGGAGCCTGCTTCAGATTCTGTGACTCCCTCTCTCTGCTCCTCCCCATCTCGTGCTCTGTCGCTCTCTGACTCTCAAAAATAAATAAACGTTAAAAAAGAAATAAAAAAAGAAAAAGAAAATGTGAGCTTTAGCTTTGGTAGTGCCATGGGGTCTGGGATAAGTCACCTCCCATCTCTGAGCCTCAGTTTCTACCTATTTATTTATTTATTTTAATTTTTTTAATGTTTATTTATTCTGAGAGAGAGGGCAGAGAGAGAGGGAGAGAGGGTATTCCAAGCAGGTTCTGCGCTGTCAGCGCGGGGCCCCACGTGAGGCTCGGTGTCACAAACTGAGATCCCGACCTGAGCTGAAATCAAGAGTCAGACACTCAACTGAGCCACCCAGGTGCCCCAAGCTTCTGCTTATTTAGAATGAGGAACTTAACTTGGATGATCTTTTGGATTCCTCTTGGTTTTAAGGTTCCATTGTTTTGCGATTGGGGAGGTGATTGACATCAGTGACATGTAGGTTACAGATGGGAAAACATGAACTCTTGAAATTTTGATCTTCCACATGTATGTTGGTACTTTCCTCTTTTAATTGATCATAACAAAGCTGCGATGCCAGGAGTGTTATCTCCATTTTACCAGTGAGGACCCTGAAGCTCAGAAAGAGAAAGTGATTTGCTCAAGAATGCCCCACTAGGATGCGGCAGAGCTGATGTTCAACTCCCTTTTCCTTGTTCTAGTACCACAGTTGTCTTTCCTACACTCTTTTATAGTGATGGTTATGGAGGACACAAAAAACACTGCTAATAATTGAAAAAATTTTAAATTTAAAAACAAAAGAATTTTTCCTTTATGCATGCACTTGATATCGTACAGACTGGTTCAGACCTTATTGTCATTGTGCCTGTTGGGTAAGTTACTGCATCTTGTAAGCCTCAGTTTTCTTACATGTAAAAAAAGAAATGCAATACTAGGGCTGGGGAAGGGGCAATGCTTTATACATAGAAGGTAGTATATGTCCCACAAGTGCTTTTTTATCTCCCCTGATCTTCCTGTTGTGCAGAGTGGATTCATTTGTCTATCCAGCCACGAAATTATTTACTAAGCATCTATACTGTACTGGTTCATTTCAAATGTTTATTACATACTGGCTCTGTGCTAGGCACTGATAAATAAGACAAGACTAACTGCCCTGGAGGAATTTGAAGGTAAGAGTGGCCATATGGCCAACCAGTGGAGGAACCATACTTCACAGTCAGTGTTATGCCCGTGCTGGGGACCGTGACAGTGGTCCATGACATCAAGTGCATCTGATTAAGCAGATGAAGAGACCCATGAAGAACTAACTGTAGAGTAAATGTGATTGGTAGTGGAGTAGAGACCGTGGGAGTGTGGAGGCGGCAATGATGTTCATCCAGTTTGTCATCACAGGTGGGTTTGTCTGAATTGTGATTGTATTAATTCCTAGAGAGCAGAGACTTGACTTTGGTCACTCTTATTATGGAGCTCAGCGTGGCACTCTTCACACATAAATGTGGAAGTTTTTTTAGATGGCAG